>NC_053446.1:25608447-25760691 GCF_007990345.1 Gossypium hirsutum
CTTACTGTTTTCTTTTTTTTCTTTTTCGATTATTTTTTACTTATTTACGATTTTAAAAAAGGGAGAAGGTGATACCACTGCGAATTTTAGTTATTTATTTTATTTAGCCCTAATAAAGTGACGCGTTTCAAAGGATGGAGATATTTTCCCATTCGAGCCCTATGAGTTATTCGCGCCGTTTAATTGGGCCCTTCATTTTTTTTAAATTATGTTGATTTTCAATTTAATCCTTAATCTTTCATTTTAGGTTTTTAGTCTATTTTATTAATTTTGTTATTTTTATTTTTATTATTATATTATATATTATTATTATTATACCTACATATATGTGCGCATATTAGAGGTGCTCATGGGCCGGGCGGCCAGGCCCGATGGCCCGTCCGAAACATGGGAGGGTTCGGGTAAAAATATAGGCCTGAAATATGGGCTTGGGCAAAAAAACGAGGCCCGTTTAGAAAACGGGCCGGGCCTCGGGCACCACTTTTTCGGCCCGGGCCCGGCCCGGCCCGATATAATAAATATATTTATTTTTTTAATTTTCAAATATTTTTTACATACTTTTTTAATTTTTTTAAATTTTAAAATATTTTTAAAATACTTTTTTTAATTTTTTTTAATTTTAAAATATTTTTAAAATACTTTTTTAATTTTTTTTTAATTTTAAAATATTTTTAAAATACTTTTTTAAATACTTTTTTAAATTTTTAAAAAATTTTAAAATAAAAATGGGCCGGGCCGGGCCGGGCCCGGGCTTAGGATCCGGGCCGAAATTTTTTATGGGCCCGGCCCGGCCCGGCCCATGAGCACCTCTAGCGCATATGCATGTTAATATATATACATATATATTTTAAACGTTTTAATATATATACATATTATATACATACTTTATTATTATTTTATTTTCATAGTTTTTTATACATATATATACACATTTATATTTCATAATATTTATACGTTTGCCCGTATTCTATGATTTTTATATGTTTATACATTTTTGTAATATATACACATATTTATACTCCATTCAAAGCTTATTATAAATATTTTCCACGTTTTATATTATACTTATATATTTCATTTTTTTTAAATGCATGAATATATTTTATATGTATATATTTATATTTTCCTTGTTTTCATAAATGCATTATGTATTTTATATATATAAGTTTTATAACCCAAAATTTTATGAGTAAATTATCTTTATGTCTTTTATTCTTCACAATTTCAAATGTATATATATTTTGTACCTTTTTCTCTTTATATTTTTTTTGTTTATTTCCTTCATTCGCTTATTGATTTATGTTTTCATTTATATTCATTTGATATTTTACATGTCGTTGTTTATGTACATTAATTTCGTTTATTTCTATGTCATTGTTGTATTTATTATTACATTTTATATTTAATGTAGCATCACATCATTCTTTTTTCGATTTTAAAATTTTCAAAATTGAGATAACACTCGTATTTAGGATTTTCAAGGAAATTGAGCCCTAACGTATTGAGTTCCGATTTTCTTCGTTAAATCCAACGATCGAGGGTTGCTCATTAATAAAAAATATATAAAATAAAAAGCTTGTTGTTGGGGAGTTAAATATGTTGTACCCTAACGTATTGGATGTGACGTATTGATTTCTCGAGACAATGATTTTTTGAAAAAATAATAATAAAGAAAATATTTCAAGTTTGGGATTTTGAGGAATTGTGCCCTAACGTATTGGGCCGCGATTTCTTAAATCTTAAACAAATGAATATTCTTTTAAATTTTTATTACACGAGTTTTAGACTAATTCATTTTTTAGGAAATTAGAATGTTGTGCCCTAACGCATTGGGTGTGACATTTTCTTTCTTCAAAATGATAAGGATCTTAATAAGTAAGGTTTTTAAGTTTTTGCTAAGGATTATATTTTTCAAATTTTCGACATTAAGACACTAATTAATTAACTAGGTACCAATTTTGGGCGTTACGAGGGTGCTAACCCTTCCTCGTACGTAACTGACTCCCGGATCCGTTTTTCTAAAACTCGTAGACCAAAGTCGTTTTTTTAGGTGATCCAATCACACCTTAATAAAAGATTGGTGGTGACTCCCAATTTTCATTTTTTAAAGTCGACAACCTAAATTTTTTGTTTTTTTTAAATAAAAAAATGGTTTCGACAGCTTGGCGACTCCACTAAGGACACATACGAGAGTCGAGCCACAAAATTGATTAATTTTTGTCTTATTGTCGAGAAAATAATTTTTTTTAAAAAAATCATGAGATCATTATGCATTCATTCATTTTCTTGCTTAATTGATCTTTGCATTATTCATTACATGAGTTGAATGATTTTACCCTTCTAAGTGGGAGTGAGAAACTATTCCTTCATGAGGCTTTCACCTCGGTATAGGATAGTGGATCGCTTTCAGAATACATCGGTACCTATGCCTTCGTGAGATTATCATCTCTGTATAGTCATAGGGAAAATGTGTTCCCTGAACCGAACTTGATCTATATGAGCCTATAATGGGTGAAGATCGAGGAATCTGCTAGTTTGGGTACCCTTACTTTAGAACCGAACCGCATATAATGAGCCTTAGGAGCCTACCCTAGGTAGAATCACACCGAATGCCTAGAGGTCACCCGAAACCTTGGTTTAAATTTACGATCATTTTGTTGTATTTTGTCCATTTTTTGTTTCGATTATAATTACTTCGATTTGTAATTACTTTATTGGTTTGAATTTTGATGTTTCTGCATATTGCATTACATAACCACTCGATTATATCCTTTTAAGTGGGAGTGAGAAGCTATTTCCTTCGTGAGGTCTTCACCTCCGTGCAGGATAGCGGATTGCTTTCGGGATACATCCGTACCTATGTCTTCATGAGATTTTCATCTCCGTGCAGCCATAGGGAAATGTATTCCCCTGAATTGAACTTGGTCCGTATGAGCCTATAATGGGTGAGGATCGAGGAATCTGTTAGTTCAGGTACCCTTACCTTAGAGCCAAACTACATATAGTGAACCCTAGTTGCCCACCTTAGGAATAATTACACCAAACCCTAGTGGTTTCCCGAGTAGGTACTTTATTCATTTTCTTTTACTTTGTACTAACTTGTTTTTATGTTGTTTTTATTATGATTGCATTACATTTGCATCTTAAAAAAAAGGTGTTGATTCACGTTCAGTTGCTAAATAGAGAGCTTGTCATAAGGAAATGGGTTTCTTGATAAAGGGGATGACAATATGGTGGTTCGAATATGGTCCAAGAACATGTGATAAGAGAAAGATGATAATTTAATGGAGGACTACACGACTATGGCTCTGTTGCCCAGGGATTCAAGATGACAAAGATTATTCGAAAGCTGCTGAACCTTCTTAAAGAGAAGCCAACGAGCATCACGAGGATGAATGAGCAACAAGTTACGGCCTGGATCGAGCAAAAAGGAGATAGAAGAGACGTTTTTTTGAAGATTTCGTGAGATTTATCTTAACGCTTGAATGAAGAAGATGATCGAATATCTCCGCCTATGAGGGCAAGGCCGTATAAATATCCACTTTATGTAAAGAGATTTGTATTCTAGTAAAGTTTTCTAAATGGAATTGAATCAGAATCAACATCTCTTTATGCATTCATTACATGCATTCGCGTTACATGACATTATACGCATTAAAATCCACTAAAAGAGCCTAATCGATTAAAATCATTCTTCAGCTAATTTGGAAACCAACCAACCTGCCAAACACTGTTATAGTACTCGAGCAAAGTCAGGAGGCATGGACCAAAGATTGGAAAGAATATAGCAAATGCAAATACAGATGCAAGAGCAATTGATCAAATTTCAACAAAATATGAAGGATCGGATGCTAGAATTCCAAAGCAATGTGATAAACCAGTTAACCCAGTTATTGGCTAGAGGGTTAGAAAGAGAGGAAAGCCTAGTGGTCCACTTTGGGGAGGATAAAGAAGACCCTAATTATCCCTCAAATTTTATCCCGATAAGTGTCCAGCCAGATATGCACCCACAAGGGGCACTCCTTACTATCAAATCACAGCAATATCAGACCAATACCTTAACACCAATGAATCGTCTGACAGTGTAATATAAAATCATATATCAGATTTAATGTATAATTTGATATATAAATTTTAAGTTCATGCAATTATACACATAAGAGTATGATCGTGATTCAAATATATATATGAAATTTTGATTTTGATTCAACCATACATATTTAAAGAAATAAGTACATTAATTTATTTATTTTATTGAATAAATATAACTATTGCTATGTGCAATATATAAACATAAACGATGCTACATCGATAATTGTATTAATAATCTGTGAGAATTGAATCAAATCAAAATTATATACATAAAATTGTACAAAATTAAAATTTATATATACAAATCAACATTAAACCAAAAATTATATAAAGTTTTAAAACTTAACCCTTTATATTTATATATCACCTTAAATCATTTCAACCAAAACTATGGTTTCTTTTTTACTTAAAAACTAAGTATTGAGAGGTGTTCCAAAACTAAGTTGGACCATAGTTTATAAAGTTTTTCACATAAGCAACAAGTTAAATAGAAAGTCCCTTTGTTGATTAAGACTTATTATTACAATAATTATAATGATGTGGGTTCAAAGGATGCTTATTTTTTTTTATTTTACTTAAATTAAAATAATATCATGTCTAGATTTCAAGTTAAATTTAATCTGATATTAATTGAAGTTAACATAATTTTAGAAAGGCATAATAATTTTTTTTTATCCTCTAATTTTACAAAAATAAGTTATTTTAGTCATCTATTTAATTTCTAGTCTTTTTTAGCCTTTAAACTTGCATTGTTTGTCAAATCACCTTAAAATGGATGAAAATGTTAATATTTGTCAACTTTGTTCATGCGGCATACACGTTGGATTGCCATGTGTATGTCACGTTAGTAATTGGTTATTTTTTAAAAAATTTAAAAATTGAAAAAAGTTAATAAAAATTATTTTAAAATTAAAAATTATTAAAATGTATAAAAATTATAAAAAAAATTAATTAATTGTTGACGGTGGCATACACATGACAATTCACGTGTATGCCACATCAATAACGTCAACAAACATTAACTTTTTCATTCATTTTAGGGTGATTTGACAGACAATGCGAATTCAATAGCTAAAAAAGACGAAAAATTAAATGAAACATTGAAATAACTTTTTTTTTATAAAGTTAGAAGGTGAAAAAAGATTGATTATACCTTTTAGAAACTAAAAAAAATCTTGAAAGTAATTTTTTTAAAAGAACTTAGAAAATCTGTTATTAATTTTTGTTTTTAATATAATTAGATTTTTATACCGGCTACGCTCGGGAATTAAAAAAAATCATAAATAATATTTATTTTATTAAATAATTAGAATAGACAGGACAAAAAATGAATATATTGATTGGTAAGTAAGATCATTTCAAATGTTAAGAAATAAATATTTTAGAAGGATGTGAATAAATTCGGAAGGCCCAACTCGTTGAAATATATCATTTAGAAATTTTAGAAATCAAGTACCAATGTTAAGATCAACTATTTAAATTTAAATTTAATTAATTGTTTTAATAATTACATATTTTAGATTTTTTTTCTCTAGCTGGTCAAACTCGAACTGTAAATTAATTACCAAATCAACATGTATATTAATTAAAATTAAAAAATAAACTATTTAGTCTAAATTTAATTACTATGAAAAATATTTACATATTTTAAGAGCATATCATTATCAATCACAAATATGAACACAAAAAAGTAAAATAAATAAAATACAAATAAATTTATTTTAGAAAGAACAATTAATTTTATATTGTCTGTAGAGTTTTTAAGTAGAGAATTGATAAGTATCGTATAAATATATAATAAAATATTTAAAAAAAACACGTGATAAATTTTCAACACTACTTATTAAAAAAAAAAAGTAAATCTCCTATATATAAAACACTCACCCTTAAAATTATGAGATTTTAAAAGAAGGGTATAATTTTATATCTATATAACTACGAATAAAAGGAATGTCGAATGAACTTTCCCTTTGTTGACACATGTCACACCCACATTCCCCTTCTTTTTTTACATTTAAAAAAAAGCTTAAATATTAGCTTTGGTTCCTCTAATATGCTTAGATTTAAAATTTAATCTCTATCTTTTAAATTTTAACATAATTGAATCCTTATATTTTTATAATATTATTAGTTAGTCTAAATAATTAATATCGTTACTTTTAGATCAGAACATTACATGATTATATATAATTTGAATATCTTATGAGTCTCAAAGACTTATATGTGATTTTTCATTTATTTTAGGTTTGTATCGTTTTTTTTGACATTATAAGACTATAGTCAAAATTTTTGCCCTAAACTATGCTAAAATTTGAGATTTAATTTACATACTTTAATTTTTAACACGATCGATCTCTCTACTTTTATAACATCATTAATTAATCTAAATAGTTAATATTTCAATCAAAACTTATGATTTTTAGGGTTTTTTGGGAAAAAAGTAAACAAATAAGGGATTAGGGTTTAGGGTTTCGTAATTAAATTAAATAAATTTTATTCAAAATTGGATTATGTTTCATGTTTATGGGTTTTTAAGATAAAATCAAAGCAGGATGATTTATCAGAAGGATTTTTGAAGTTGCGCCCACGTGTACGCGCTTTTGCTACAATAAGTCCTTGAAAAATAATTTCGAGTTGAGTTTCTGAGAAAATAGTTTAAAAAACGCTTCAAGCAGGATGCTTTATGAGAAGAATTTGTGAAATCGCGCCCACGTGGACGCGCTTTTGCTACAGTAGGTCCTGAAAAAATAATTTCGAGTTGACGTTTTTGAGCAAATAGTATAAAAAAACGCTGCAAGCAGGATGCTATATGAGAAGAATTTGTGAAATCTCGCCCACGTGGACGTGCTTTTGCTACAGTAGCATGTTTGGGCTGAGGTTATAAATGAGGCAAAAAATGTTCTCAAAATGCATAAGTCACAGCAAAAACAATTTAGAGAGGCTAAGAAGGTTAGAGTTTCAAATATGAGTGAACGTATTAGTGCTGTTATTTACTATGATGGTGAGGTTTGTCACATCGAGAATGGTGTTGTTTTTTTGTTAGAGAATACGGTACGACTGGTTTTTAACCAGAACATAGATTTGACAGAACTTCGTAAAAGAATTAGGCGTAAAATTTTTGAAACGACGCCAATGAAAGTTCTGTCTATTACGTATCAATTTTGTTCTTCTGTTGATCCGGTGACATATGACTCGTTCGACATAAAAGGTGCTCGTAGCTTGGAGGCAATGGTGCAGACTCATCTTGCTATTAGAGCACCTTATATAGAGTTATATGTACAATTTACATCGCCAAATGATATACTTGCGACCGGTGTTCGAGATGTATACACGACCCCTGGCCGACATTCGGTTAACGAGTTACAAAACACAGAATAGCCCATGTTTGGTAGCGGTATTGAATGTACATCCCCCGCAAGACACTCTATCGGTGGATGGGACATGTACGTCGGTGGCTCGATGTTTGATGCTGGAAATACGTACAGGGGAACGGAATCAAGTTCTAGTGGTTGGCAATCTACATCCAATTCGGGACGTTATGAAATGCCCAGAGAAGGGATGATATACTCCCTACAACGTCAACCGGTGAGGGGACCTCGTACGCTGCAGATGATTGTGGGTTAGAAGATGACTCCGATGTGGATCCACCTCGAGAGCCCGGGCACGACGGTGCAGAAGTTGGCTTATTTTCTGAACCGGAGCCTATTCTAATAAAACCTGAAGATGCTGAAAGGAGTTCAGATGAAGAAGAAAATCCACGATTCAGAGCATACTCACCTCCAGCCCACATGCATAATGTCGATCTGTCAGCAGATCATGCGTTAGAGTTTCCAAATCTACCACACCGGTTGAGTGATCGTACAAGTTCAGGGCTAGATTCGAGTGAATTTGAAGTTGGTAATCAGTTTACTAACAAGGATAATTTTATTGGTGCTTTGAAACAACATAGCATCAAAAACGGCGGTAACTACCACGTCGTTAAATCCAAATCTGATAAGTTTAAAGCGAAGTGTGAGGTGCAAGACGGCACATGTTCATGGAAAATCTACGCCTCGTTAAGGAAAAGAACAGGGTTGTGGGAGATTAAAAAGTACAAAGGTCCACATACATGTGCTGCAGGTACAGTATTGACGGTTTTTGAATAATACTTTTATTATGTAATGTTGCATTATTTAATATACTCCGTTTATAGGTGTTTCACAAGATCATCCCAAGATGGATTCAGCTATGTTAGCGAGCTTGATACTGCCCACGGTAAAAGCAGATCCCAGGACTTCAGTACCGGTGTTAATTGCCAATATCCGTAGCCAAATGGGGTACACGCCCTCTTACCGCAAGGCTTGGATAGCTAAGCAAAAAGTGTTGGAGAATATGCATAGTGGGTGGGACGCCTCGTATAATGAAATATGGAAGTGGTGTCAAGTGCTAGAGAGATACGTCCCAAGTGCCATCACAGACCTTAAAACAGAACATGCATACTACAACGGCCGATTGCTACGTGGATGTCGAGTGTTCAAACGACTGTTATGAACCTTTAAGTAATGCCGAGACACATTTCCATACTGCAAGCCATTGGTACAAATTGACAGTACCTTTATGTTTGGTAGGTATACTCATCGACTATTGCTTGTAGTGGCACAGGATGGCGGTGGGAGAATTCTTCCAATTGCATTTACAATAACACCAAGGGAGTCATCTAATGACTGGGATTTCTTTCTCTCTAGGTTAAGGAGGCATGTGTGCCTCCAACCTGATATCTGTGTTATTTCAGATCGAGGCACCGGTATACTAGCTACATTTGATCGACAGGGAAGCTTATGGCAACGCACACACCATTGATATTACCTAAGGCACGTTGCTTCCAACTACTACAGGCAATATCCATCTAAGAGCGAACGACGACAAGTGACCAACATGGGTATTTAGTCTCTATCTGTGTTCTTTTGTTTGTCAATTTGAATTAGTTGTAAATGAAGAAGTGGTATGTAATATTCGCTATGAACTTATATTGGCAGGGTATGAAATAAATAAAGACCGTTTTCACGATATGTTGGCAATTTTACGTTCAATTACTAGAGAAGGGGCGGACTACCTTTGTAACATACTTTTCGAACAGTGGGCACAAGCATACGACGGCGGCCTACGATATGGCCATATGACGTCAAACCTGGCTGAATGCATAAATTCTATTCTTAAAGGAACGCGTCATCTACCGATAACATCGGTTGTGCGAGAGACATATTTTCGTTTGGCGGCGCTATTTCCAAAGTGAGCAGCAACTTATGCAGGCTAGATGTAGGGAGACCATGTATGGTGCAGTAAGGTAGTTCAAGAAATTAACAATGTCAAGGCACGGGCAAACACCATGCACACAGTGTGTTACGATTGAGACAATTTATGGTTTCGCGTGACAGAGTTTGACAGACCGTACCAAGGTGTTGTTGGCGAGCAATATCGTGTACACTTGCAAAATAGGACTTGCAACTGTGGGATATTGATGCACTTCGTTATCCATGCGCTCATGTTATTGCAGCTTGTCAGAATCTCCGTCTGGATCCGATGAGCTATGTGGACGAAGTGTACAAATTAGAAAACATGTACAACGTCTAGAGACACGTTTTCCCACTAGTCCTAGATGAACGTAAGTGGCCGCCCGTATCTCTTGCCCCTTTTAAGCTGTTACCGGATAGAGAATTACGTCGGAAACCAAAGGGTCGACCTTGTTCGACTAGAATACGTAACAATATGGATTCTGAGAAACAGCCAGTCAACAGAAGTTGTGCGGATGGTATAGGAATCCAGACCATACAAGTCGATCATGCCCTAATCGCAATAGTTGAATGTAATTGTAAAAAAATTATATTTTTTCAATTATTAATTGATAATTTTATTAATTGTTAGGAAAATTATCAAATTATATCAAATTATTAATTGTTAGTACCAGTCAAAACATTTTTCCAAATCTAACATTATGTCAATGTAAAATTATTAACTGATAATTGTATTAATGGTTAGTAAAATTATCAAATTATATTTAAGTTAAGGGTTAGGGTTTTTAAGTTAAGTGTTAGGGTTTTTATTTAAGGGTTGCGATTTTAAAGTTATGGGTTACAGTTTTTAAGTTAAGGGTTTAGGGTTTAAAAGTTAATGGTTATGGTTTTTAAGTTAAGGGTTTAGGGTTTTAAGTTAAGGGTTTAGGGTTTAGGGTTTTAAGGTTTTAAGGTTTAAGGTTTTTAATTTAAAGGTATACTGTTTTTAAGTTAAGGGTTTAAGGTTTTAAAATTAAGGGTTAGGGTTTTTAATTTAAGGGTTACATTTTTTAAGTTAAGGTTTTAGGATTTTAAAGTTAAGGGTTTAGGATTTTAAAGTTAAGGGTTTAGGGTTTTTAAGTTAAAGGTTTTAAGGTTTAAGGTTTTTAATTTAAAGGTTTACGGTTTTTAAGTTAAAGGTTTAGGATTTTTAAGTTAAGAGTTAGGGTTTTTAATTTAAGGGTTTAAGGTTTTACGGTTTTACAGTTTAAAGGTTTAGGGTTTTTAAGTTAGGGTTTAGGGTTTTTAAGTTAAGGGTTTAGGGTTTTTAAGTTAAGGGTTAAGGTTTTTAATTTATAGATTTAGGGTTTTAAGGTTTTAGGGTTTAAGGTTTTTAATTTAACGGTTTAGGGTTTTTAAGTTAAGCGTTTATGGTTTTTAAGTTAAGGGTTTTGGTTTTTAGGGTTTTAAGGTTTAAGGTTTTTAATTTAAGGGTTTGAAGTTTTTAAGTTAAGGGTTTAGGGTTTTTAAGTTAAGAGTTAGTGTTTTTAAGTTAAGAGTTTAAGGTTTTTAAGTTTAGGGTTAGGGTTAGGGTTTTTAGGTTAAGGGTTTAAGGTTTGTCAATTAAATTATGCATTTAATTATAATTTTTAAATTTTTAAATTTTTAAAAAAAATTAGTTTAGGGTTTTTAAGTAATAACTGAAATAAATTTATATTTTATTACATCAAATAATATCAAAATATTCAAAATATTTGTATAAATAAATTTAAATACAAAAATCAATGTCTGTGCCCACCGGATTCAATGCCATATGGCGGCCGTCGACGGTTACGCGCTGGATTCCTCCTTTATCCAGCTTCCGGCGGCGGTTGTGGTTCCTCCGGCGGTGATTCTGGTTCTTCCAGTAGGGCATCTGGTTGTCGAAGTTGGGACGATGAGCCACCTTGATAGAATAGTGAATGTGAAAGTGTTTGCATCACCAACGGCAACGGTGTTTGAAACCCATATAGTGGTGGGGATTGGTAAAAAGAAGAGCTCTCTGACGGCCCCTTGGCGACCCCTCGTGCGTCGCTGGCCTATATATCGGCGGTCCACTTGGCGTAACAGGAAATGGAGCTGAACCGGGCCATTGGCTCTAACCTGCCATAGAACTCGAAAAAGGAAACATATAAGGGTTAGGATACATAAAAGGGCTAGGAAACGCACCTGGCATCATCTGAAAAGGTGGTTGCGTGGGTATCATCGGTTGAACTGTTGGGTCGGGTGACTGTGTCGGTGCTATCGTTGGGCCTAGTGATTGAATGGCCGCTGATGATGGGCTAGGTGAATGTCTGGGCCTCGTTGAGGGGACAGTGTCGTCGTCCTGTCGTCTTGGATTTAAAGGTCCACGTCTTTCCCTTTGGACACGTAATTGTTGCTGTCTTTCCTTTGGCGATAGTAAATACGGCTTGCCATGGATCCTAAACCATGGCATGTATTTCGGCACGTACGCTAACTCCGGAACGATGATCGGTTCCTTAGTAGGTATATAATCATACCGATCTTCCCACATTTGGATGTACTCGGACCAGAATCTCAGCCAATTCGTATTCAATTGCCGAAGGTCGATTTTGTGGTGATCGTCAAACACCTCAGGTTCTATAGGAATCGGTTGTCTACATCCAAATTGCCGTAACACACTGTCTGACTGGTGCATCTCCACGGTCGCGTAGTTGATCAACGCGACTTTTGCTTTCCAAGCGTTTGAATTTTGTAATAACTCATCCAGAATCGCTGCCCGAATTGCCGGATCCTCGTATGGTGTCCATTGAAACTATATGAACATGATAAAAATATTAGTTATATACATAATACTAAATACTAAATTCTAAATACCAATCGACTAGTGAATGATGGAAATATCAATTTTATTTAATACTTACATGTGCTTCCGACTGTTGGTCTAATAGAAGCCGTATATCTTCAAGAGAGGTAGGTAATCGAGCATGATTTGCCGGATGGTTCCACCTAATTAAATAAATTTTTAGCATACTTTTATTTTTAAAAATCTACATAATAATTGTAAAATCTAATATAAAATTTATCTCGTTATGAGTGGGAATGTATATGGGTGGTCCACTCGAGGACGTAGAAATGGAAAGCGAAACCTACACCTCTTCCGATATAACGTTGCCAAGACGGCAGACCCTCAATTCAATTCACCAGCTGCTCTAAAATCAACGAGTTTCAACAACCATCTTAGATGTACGTGGCTCCCTGACGAGTCCGGCATCAAATAACCTCCAATTAACTAAAGAATGTATGCCCGAGCATATTGAATTCTTTCTATTTCAGTTGAATCTTCATCCGGATCCAGGATTGTGTCTCATAACCAGCCCATCTCGATCTTACCTCCGTCCATTTTCTCCAGAATAGCTCCCAAAAGCTCGTAGCACACCGCTCCCCAATCGCTAGATTGGGCAGACCCGGTGACTGGGTATCGTCCACCGGCAATCCCAATTGCAGACTGACATCTTCCAAAGTGATAGTGCAGTCTCCACATAGAAGATGGAATGTGTGCGTCTCAGGTCTCCACCTCTCAATCAACGTATTGATTAGTTTCGGGTCCACCTTACATTCTCGGCCTACCGTCGCCACGTGCCAAAAACTCGCTTCCCGCAGGTAGTTCTCTACAAACGATGATGGAGGAGCATGCATATTCCAGATATTGCATTTCAATATCTGATCTACAGACTTTTATAACAAATAATAAATTAATAATTATCTAAAAATGCATAAAAAATTCTTAAATAATATTTAAAAATTAAATTTAATGCTTACCATTTTCATTTGTTCCACTGATATGTGCCGCTTATCAAGACGAGTCAATTCTCCGGCCATTGCTGAAATCGTACAAATTTTTACGGTTAAAAAAAATTTAAAAAATAATTTTTTTTAAATTATTTAAAAATAGGGATTTAAGAGAAATTTAAGAGGAACTTGAGAGCAAATTGAAATTAAATATGGATTTGAGAGAAAATTGGAAGGAATTTGAGAGTAAATTGAGAGGAAATTTGAAAGAAAATTAGTTTGTGGAAAAAAAAAGGGTGGGGGTATTTATAGTTTTTTTTTGGACCGTTAGGGGGCAATGGTCAAAAAAATGATCGTTGCACTATTCATGCGCGGGGCAAATTGCGTCCCCAGGAGCGCGCTACACGTCAGCAAATCGCATCCACGTTAGCGCGCTTTGCTGACGTGGACACAAACCGCGATTACGTGGACACAATTTTCTGCCACGTCAGTAAACCGTACTGACGTGGACGCGATTTGCTGACACGTCCCCTGACATCGCGTTGACGTTGACGCATTTAGGGGAAAATGGCTCATTCCGGTAAATAATAAAATACCGGGCCATTTCAGTAAATTTAAAAAAAATTAGGCTTTTAATGGTAAATTGCCCAATTTTAAAGACAATAATTTTTGAAGAAAGTGAAGTTTTCTTAACAGTGAATTTTTTTTATATAAAATATTTATACTATTTATTAAGTGTTTTATTGAATTGATATAATTTTTAATTAAGTAATAAACTTAGTTAGAAAATTATAAAAATATTTTTCCGTAATTAAAATAAATAATATTATTCAAGGCTAATTTAATCTTTTTATTTAAAAAATTAAGATGGGATTTGGACTCCTTCCAATTGCATTAGTAAAACATTTAATCACCACTCAACTAAAATTTTATTTTAATATTTTTATACATTTTAATCGGGTCACCAACTCAGTTAGGGAAATTATTAAAATGTCCTTCCATAATTAAAATAAGTTATATTATTTGAAGGTATTTTACCATTTTTATTTAAAAAATAAAAAAATGCATATGGTGGGATGTGAATCTGAACCAATTGCATTAATAAATCCTTTAATTTACCACTAAATTATTGGTTCAGGTTCAAATCTCACTATATGCATATTTAAGCAATTGGTAAATTAAAAACTTTACTAATGCATTTGGTTTAAATTCAAATCCCACCATACGTATATTTTATTTTTTAAATAAAAAGATTAAAATACTCTCAAATAATATAATTTATGTTAATAACAGAAAGATATTTCTGTAATTTTTCATCAAGTTGGTGACCTGGTTGAGGGTGACACCAACTTAGCCAAAAGTTCAAATAATATTTTAGATAATAAAGTTTTTGGTTGAATCAATATTACGAGTTAACTAGATAGCAATTCAGTTGAAAAAAAGATTTATTTACCCTTTTCTTTTAAATTATAACTAATATTAATCTATACTTATTATGCTAATATTTTTTCTTTTCACACTTTTATATAATATTTAATTAGAATTAATATATTCAAGGGTTCAAGCTGTATTAACAAAATTTAAAGGAAATGTTCCACATAAAAATTTTAAATAACTGCCTTATATATATATACTATTATTTAGTTTATATTAAATCATTATACACCTACAATAAGGGTAAAAAAATTATGTAATGGATATATTTATAAAAGTAATCTAAAGATAAATAAAATTTTAATTGAAATGATAAAAATATAAAAAATTATAATATTTTGAATTTAGATCTCATTAAATATATATATTTAATTTTACATTATTTGAAATGATAAAAATATTTTTATAATAATTTTATTATTTTATAAATATTTTTTTATAATTACTCAATTAAATTAGTATCAAATTAAAAAAATCACACTAAATATTAAATATTTATAAATAAATAATATGGACTGCGATCAAACTCATAACACTAAACTTAAACAACCACATAATATGTAACATTAGTATAGTGTCAACTTGCCTTATTAAGTCTCTAAAAGTAGTGAGCCAATTTAGGTGCAAAATTCCTCTTTGCAAAAGGGTGACAACTTATCAGTTCTTGTGTATTACTAATTTTTTTAAGTACATAATGATGTTTTACTTTTTCTTTTTAAAAAACAAAACTAAGAAGGTAAATTTGAAAAATAGTTTTGATATTTCACAGAAATTTGTTTTTCTTAAAATAATTTTATTGAGTAATACTTTTCTCGTGTCGTATTAAGGGAAACGCAAGGGGTATGTATACATTTTCTTACTACTACTGTTACAGCTCACAATAAGGCCCACTATTTTGTCTCGATCTTGAGGTCGATGGCACTGACATTCCCTGTCTCTGGTGCTAACATTCTCTGGGCATCCCCTGGCTTATTGGACGTGTGTCTGCGGAGCACGTGGTCCTTTCTGATCCTAGGGCTGACACCTTCAGCGAGCCCTATACCTGTTCGTCACGAGAGGAGGTCCCTTATAGGCCTCGCAATCCCTTCTGCGAACATAGCTTGTAAACCCATTCCTACAAGGCTTACATGAGCTCTCCCGGTGAGCTATCTTTCATAACATCCAGCATCCCAGCGGGGTCCCCAGTGAACTATCTCTACGGCAAACATTATTCTTTTGGGTCTAGTCTATCCGGGTTGGAAACCCGGACCCTATTGGGTCACTTAGGTTCACGACACCAAAACAAGTTTTTAGCGGCGTTTTTTTAGGCATTTAGCGGCGCTTCCACAAGCACCGCAAAAAATGCCTCTAACGACAACGTCGCTAACGTTTGCAGCGTTTACAGAAATAAACGCCGCTAAAGGTCATGTTCTTTAGCGGCACAAACCAACAAACGCCGCTAAAGCACATTTTCTTTAGCGGCGCTTTCTTCACAAACGGCACTAAAGCCGCTAAAAGAAATGTTCTTTTATAAAACATGACTTTTAGCGGTGCTTTTATAAAAACGTCACTAATTTTGGGATTTTTGTAAAATAACATTTTCCGTTTTTCCAGCCCTCCTATAGCAACAAATCAAAAGCAACCAGATCTAAACCAGCCAAAAGCAATAAATTTATATAATATTTCAAATTAAATGAATAAAATAATATTAATATCAATAAATAAAATAGAATTCATATTATTTTTACAAAAATGTTAAAAGTTAAAATGATAAAAATATTTATGCAATACACTATGACGGCGGAAGTTGCGACCGCTGAAACATCTTCATCATAGTCTGAAGCTGCTGTTGGAGTTCGTCGTACTTTCTGCTCTGCTCTGCTTCTCTCGATGCCGCATCTACTTTAAGTTGTAGCTAGAGTTCTTCATATTTCTTTTGAACCTCTGCTTCTCCCGCTGCAGCCTCTGCTTCCTTTAATCAAAACCCCTTTGAAAACTCAAAAATAAAACATTTGGAGGTGTTTTTTTAATAAAACAATCTATGGAAATATATGAATAAATACCTCAAATTTCCTAAATTTCGGAGCAGACGGCTGCCAAACAAAAAACACAACTAAATTAGTACCCAAAAAACACCAAACCAAGAAATTAAGGCCACTGGATAAACAAATCGTAAGAATAATGTAAACAATACTAATATCTAAACCGTACTTTTTTTTTATGAAAGTCTAAAGCATAATTCAGAAAAAAAAACATTCAAAGAAAATTTATTTTCTTTTTGTACATTAATCTATCTTGCTCTTACTTACGAATTACTTATCATATAAAATTTTTTGTAAGTTTTACAAGTATAAACATGTATCCGATAATAGATAAAACTCAAAATGGTGGGATTGAGACTCATACAAAGAAATTGTTAATAATAAAACTTGAATTCGAATCTTTAAAGTTCAAGGTCTTTAAACTTGTAACAGAACATTGTTATGAATTAATAAATTATACCCTAAACTACACATCAAAATAAATTTACTAAAAACACAGTAGCAGATGATTCCACCGACACCAGTGAAATCTTAACATTTAGTCTAAACCCTAAACAGTTTACACAAATAAAGAAAGCAATGGAATAAAATGAAAGCATGAGTTGTGTACCTTCAGAACGATGCAGAAAATAGAAATGAAAGCAATGAAATGGAATGGAATGAAACCCTGAACACAAACAAAATAACATCAGTTCCTAACCAATGAAACCATTCCCAAAATAAATTCACATTCGAAGCATTACATTACCTTTAGGACGATGAATAAAAAATGAAAAGGAAGACCGAATACCCTATAAACAGAGAATACAATTTTTTTAATTTCAGGATTAACAAACAATAACAAACCAAAAATAAAATTAACAAATAGGGGAAAAACCAATGTATACGGAGGCAGAATGGGGGAAGCGAACCTTGAATACTTATTCCCCTGACCACCGATTCCGATTATGCTCCTCGACGTTCTCCGTCAACTGCTATGTTGACCAAATGTACGAACCGGATATTTTGTAATTTTGCAAGAAATGGAAACACCCAAACAATGAAATATGAAAGAGATGAAGAATTGATTTTTAGAAATGGCAGATAGGAAAAACACTGAAACGAGTTAGGGATTTCACTTAGGGATTTCAGATCAGAAAAATGGAATTGGGGTTGGGAGCGGGGATATACCCCAAAAATTGGTCTGTCATTAAAACGACGCCGTTTCATTTAAATATATTTGTGGCGCTTACAAAACAACGCCACTAATCTTATATCTTTTTCCGGCGTTTTGAGAAAAAACGCCACTGACAATTAAATTGTCAACGAAACGGCACCGTTTTGTTTTATTTTTTATTGGATCTTTGCGGTGTTTTGCATAGAAACGCCACTAATAATTCAGTTGTTATAATATTTTATTTCTTTTTATTTATAATTTTTATTTTTAATATATTTCTGATTTAATACATTATTTTTAATTGATAAAATTTATTAATTTTTTTTAATTTTATACAGTATGAATAATTTAAATATTATCAACATTAAAATTTATAAATTATTGAAATTATTAAAATAATGTATTCCAATTTTAATGACATATATATAATAAGAAGTAAAAAACATTTTTGCGGCGTTTCTATAAAAAAACGCCATTATTGTATACCTTCTGTGGCGTTTTTATGAAAAACGCCACTAAAAATAAAATTCTTGTAGCCAAACGACACCGTTTTACATAATTTTAAACACATTTTTGCGGCGTTTCTGGCCCAAACGCCACTACTGTAAAAAATTTCCAAATATTTAATAATTTTAAAAAATTAAAATATCATACAACAATATGACAATATTATTTTTAATTCTATTAAATGGGAAATTTGATTTTTAGTGATGGTATTTTTATTAAAATTTAAGGTAGAAACTTAATCTGTATATAGTGTTTGTATTTTTCTAAAACTTCAATTTAAAAATTTAATTCGGTGAAGTCAGGTTGTATTTTTCAAAAATACTAAATAACCTAAACCCTAAACCACAACCCCTATCCTGAAAACCATCAACCGTAAACTCTATTCATTAGACCTTAAACCCTAAACCCTAAACCCTTAACCCTAAATTGACTTGGACCCTCTTATCCCTTCAACCCTAAATCTTAAACCTATAAATCATAAACCATGACCTTAACCCCTAACACTTACACCCTAAGCCCCAACCTCAAATGATAAACCACAAACCATAATACATAAACCCTTAACCATATCCCCTAAACCTTCAATCATAAAACATTAACTATAAACCCTTAAACCCCTAAACCTCTAACCCTTAACCCTAAACACTTAAACTTTAAACCTCAACTATTGCACCATAATCCCTAAACCCCTAACTCGGCCATATTCTTTAAACCCTGAATCATAAAACATATATAAACCCTAAATCCTAAACCCTAAATCATAAAACATATATAAACTATAACCTTAAACCTCAACCCTTAAACAATAAACAATAAACTGTAAGGCCTAAATCCATAATCCCTAAACCGCCAATGCGTTGAAAGCTCAACAAAAAAATATTGTTTTGCTTAACGATTTGCGGTGCTTTTAAAAAAGCAATGCTAGTTCTTGAATTTTGGGGCGTTTTTTTAAAAGCGCCACTAATGTCACGAAACCTCCACAAGAAAACGACGTCGTTTGCTTAAATATTTTTACGGTGCTTAACATAAAGCGCCGCTAATGCTTGACTTCTGTGGCGTTTTTAAAGTTGCGCTGCTAATGTACCTAAACCTTAACAACAAAACGTTGCCATTTGCTTAAAAATTTTTGCGGCGCTATCGTAAAAGCCCCGCTAATTATTGAATTTTGCGGCGTTTTTAGCTAAGCGCCACTAACATCTCTAAAATCTGAAAAAGAAAACGTTGTCGTTTGCCTAAAACTATTACCGCTAATGCTTGACATTTGCGGCGTTTTTAGCAAAGCGCCACTAATGTCTCTAAGCACAACAAAAAACGACGGCGTATGCTTAAAACTTTTTGCGGCGCTTCGTCTGAAGTGCCGCTAAAGATTGACTTCAGCGGCGATTTCTTTAAAGCGCCACTATTGTGCCTAAAACTCAACAAGAAAATGACGTCGTTCGGTAAAATCTTTTGTGGCGCTTCAGGAAAGCGCCGCCACTATTGTCCCTAAAGACGGCGTATGCTTAAAACATTTTCTGGCGCTTCCTCTGAAGCGCCGCTAATGATTGACTTCAGTGGCGCTTTCTTTAAAGCGCCACTATTGTGTCTAAAACTCAACAAGAAAACAAGGTCGTTTGGTAAAAAACTTTTGTGGCACTTTGGGAAAACGCCGCTAATACATGATCTTTTGCGGCGTTTCCTTATAAACGCCACTAATGTCATCAAACGTAAATCAAAACTGTGTCGTCTGTTAATCAGTTTTACGGCGCTTCTGTAAAAGTGCCGCTAATGCTTCACTTTTGCGGCGTTTTGTTTAAAGCGCCACTAATGTCTTTGAAGCTGACCAAGAAAACGATACCGTTTACCTAACTCTTTTGCGGCACTTTTAGGAAATTGTCGTTGTTGCTTATAATTTGCGGCGTTTTTTAACAATCGCCGCTATTACTCAGTTTTTTGCGGCGTTTTATGTTAAAACGCCGCTATAGACACCGCTAAAGGCCTCTTTTGGTGTAGTGGTTGGCAGTTACCAAATCGTACCAATCCAATCCCCCCTTAGTGGGCCTAAGGGATGTTATAAAGTGGCAGGCCTTAGGTCTATTTCGAACGCAACTTGTTGGGTACGCTGCGAGCCATGGTGCATAACAGCTGTCTTGCCACGTTTGGGGTTTGCTTGTTTCTCCATCTTGTACTCCCTTTTCAATCTTTGCCTTTTTCAGTAAAATTTTCTTGACCCGTGATTTTTTATCCTCTTTGGAAGGGTTTTTCCATGAAAATATTTGTCTCCAATTTTCTCGATTTTTGTTTGTATTCGTTGCATAATTTGGGTTCAACCCAACACAATATAATATGCCTATGGTCGATTGAATTGATTGAATTAAACAAGTGGCCAAAGAATCACAATAGGAGAAGTTTGATAAATTCATGAAAATTTTGTGTACTTTCACCGTTGTTGGATTCCCTTGTTATGCCTTTAACTGACGAACGATTTGGCATTCTATAATATTGTTTATTGTTACTAGTTGTATTTTTCAGACAAAAGCTTAAGTTTCTCTCGAAGCTTAGTGTACTATTGTGCCATAGGAGTATTGTTTAGCATAATAAGGTTCTCAACCCTTGAGGTTGTTGTTGTTGGTTATCTCCAACAATATCTAGTCGATTCGGGTAATTTTGATAATATATGGGTGGCTGCTACCGCTAAGGCTACTAGTAGTAACCTATTTTTTTTAGCCAAATTGGTATAAGTAGCATAACCTTGATACTTTGCTCTTGGTTGTTGCTAATGATATTGCTCATAATCATGACCATATTAGTAATACCCCTTGGTTGTATTAGTTTTCTTTATAGTCATACTAGTTGTAATATCAGTTCTAATAATATTTACCATCTTGCCCATATTTGGCCTTATTTACTTGTACTTTTGGGATATTTGGGTTGATTAAGATATATCTTTTCATTCAAGTTCCAATAAATGATGTCAACGTTTATAACATTATGTTATACATGGTGTTGGGATAGCTAATGATGGTGGTTCACACTGTAGGTGTTTGTAGAGAGCCACTAAGGAAGAAAGTCTAAAGATGGTTATTTGAGCAAGTGGGGGGCTATATGATGGATCTTATATCCCTTTTATCTTGGACATAGGGTATATAAGAAAAGAAGGGCATGGAATGGGTCCTTCATATAGTGATTGCTTTTTTGGTAGAGTCCAATCTAGACCTAGATTAAGGTATAGCTCGAATGTATCCTAATATGACCATGCTTGGGGTTGATAAGTTTGAGAAGTTGGAATTATTAATGAGATTAGATTTGATTAGGATTGCAAATGAATTGGGCTCAAACGAACAAAGCTTTGTTTGTGTTCATTTGTTTAGTTTTGAAGTGGTTCATGTCCATTTAAATTTTCAACATCATGTTTGAACTCGGTTTGTTTATAATTTGGTAGGTTCAAGCTCGATTCATTTAACTTTTGTGAGCATGTTTGATTAACACTCATGAACATATTCGTTTATATGTTTGCAAACATTAAACAAACATGTTTACAAATAGTAAATCAAACAAGCGAACAAAATTAAAAAACAAACCAACTAAATTTCAATATAAAAATAGAGGGAAAATATTATTTAAGTATTTTCATAGGAAAATATTATATTGAAATAAACGAGTCTATAAACGAGCTTGTTCATGAACATAAACAAACTGAACACACATCTGTTCAAACCCGTTTGTTTAACAAATAAACATAAACTATTTGTTTATACTCGTTTATTTAGCTTAATAAACAAACATTTTATAAATGATTCACGAGTAGTTTGTCAACACTTTGTTTATTTATAACCTTAATTTTTAGTAGGGTGTAAATGGATTGGGGTCAAACGAATAAAACTCCATTTGTGTTTGTTCATTTATTTTTGAAGTTGTTCATGTTCGGTTCGTGTTCGTTTAAATTTTCAACATCATGTTAGAATTCGATTCGTTTAATATTTAATATATTTAAGCTCGAATTATTAAATATTCGTAAACGCATTAAACGAATATATTCATTAAACTAAATAAGCAAATAAAAATTAAATAAACAAACCAACAAAATGTAAATATAAAAATAGAGGCAAACAGAATACACCTCTCTTCAAATTTATTGTTTCATAAATGATGAATATGCAAACACTTACAACATGTTTGGTTTGGTGTATTGGCTAAGCCAATACACCCCTAATCGGTGGACCCCACCTAATCCCTCTCTATCCCGTGTTTGGTTTAAAGTATTGGTAATACGAGTGTAATCGGTTACTTTCCTAATCGGTGAAAATCACCGATTTCTATTCCCCCATTTTGCCCAGATTAGGAACGACTTCAGCAAACCCTCCCTGTTTTACCCTCCCCGATCCCCTGTGTTCCTCTTCCGTTCCTTCAAGCTTGCTCCCCCCATTTCATTTCTTTTCTTTTTGGCCGATTTGCTTTCTGTCGATTTGCTCTCTGTTTTACCCTCCCGATTGCCTTCCCTATTGTCTTCCTTCCTTCTACCTTCTGCCCATTTGCTCAAGTTTCGACTGATTTCCTTCTACCTTCTCCCTTCTTTTCTTTTTCTTTACAACTTATCTGTCACTCTTTCGATTGGCCTTCTCAACCAGTCGACACTCTTTCGATTGCTCTCAAGTAGTGGGTTTCGACACTCTTTCGACCGATTGCTCTCTCGAAAGGTAAAGGTTACTGCCTTGTTAGTGCAAAGACGAGTGGTTGTGACCGGGATGGGAGTAGTAACTCCGCTTGGACATGAGCCTGATGTTTTCTATAACAACCTGCTCGAGGGTGTTAGTGGTGTAAGTGAAATCGAGACTTTTGACTGCGCTCAGTTTCCGAAAGTAAGTTGTCTTTGGTTAGGATCTCTTGTTTTGCTCTTGTTTGTACTGCTGCTCGTTCTTACTGCTCCTGTTTTCTCTCCAGAGGATTGCTGGAGAGATCAAATCTTTCTCAACTGATGGATGGGTCGCACCAAAATTTTCCAAGAGGATGGACAAATTCATGCTTTATTCTCTTACTTCCGGAAAGAAAGCTTTGCAAGATGGGGGAGTAAATGAAGATGTAATGGAGGAGTTAGATAAAACGAAATGCGGAGTTTTGATTGGTTCAGCAATGGGTGGCATGAAGGTAAAATCTTTTTCTAGAAGAAGGAAAGTGTCATGGTATATAGTTTTCTTTCTATATCCATCGATTCATATACATTGCTTGTTGTGGAATGAACAGGTTTTCAACGATGCGATTGAAGCTTTGAGGATCTCATACAGGAAGATGAATCCTTTTTGCGTACCGTTTGCTACAACAAATATGGGTTCTACAATGCTTGCAATGGATTTGGTTAGCTTAAATTTAGATTCTGCAATGTTAAGAAAGACCTTGATGGATGTTAAAATTTCGAGTTTGAGCTTTAAACTGATGATTTCTTCAGGGATGGATGGGTCCTAAATATTCAATCTAGGCTTTTATATGTATATTATTTTTGCATGACCTCTATATGCACCTGAACGATGTATATGTACCTGAACGATAATATTTTATATGATATTGATAATATTAAGAAGTCCTAATTGCAATGACCTCTATATGCCTTAAGAGTATGATTTTTCATTTGAGAAAATGGTTATGCTGTGTTTATTTTACTTCATTTCTATCTTTTAATGAGAAAGAAGGGGCCCTTGTTTTCAATGTTGAGTGTTGAAATATAAGTCCAATTAGCATGGTTTTAAGTCCTAAGGTAGTCAGCATTGAGTTATTCTTAATGTTTAGCATGGTCTTCATGTTTTGGCATCTGTTGGGGTATGCTTGATTGATTTCCCTTGATATATGATATTGATTGACTTTACATTGGGTTTTATTATGAATTAGGGATACACTAGTTTTCATGTAGAAAATGTTGTCTTTGCTTTGTGTGACTGTTTTATCTGTCACGTTTTTACTGTTAGTGCATCTAGTTTCCAAGCATATAATAACTTAAAGCATTATTTAGTATTTAGTTATTTGTAAGCTGTCTTTAATTATCTGTTAGTGAAGTAAGTACTCACTTTTTGCTTCATTGACCAAGCTTTAACTGACCTATATCAAGTTGCGTTATGTTTCTTGAGGATTACTTCTTAGCTGTCTTTCCCAGTAGAACTTGCTAAATGATTGGCAATAGAGATTTCCTTTAACCGTCCAACCATTTTTTGATCGGCCAGTTGTTGTAATTACAACTTTCTTTTGGATTTTACAAGTTCCCTACTATCTTGATGAAGCTACAGGATGGGGTTTGAAAGTATCTGAGCTTAAGAAACAACTGCAGGAAGCCAAGTCTAATGGCATCACTGTTAGGGCCTTGGTTGTAATAAATCCAGGCAACCCAACAGGACAGGTATCAATGAAATGCTTTCAGAAAAGTATATTATAAATGAAAAAGGTTCATGCAATTTCATTTTTCTATTATTTCATTTACGGAATGTGAATGAGCTTATACAAAGTTTGGAATTTTGACACAGAATATAAACTCTTTTACTGTCTCCAGGGTATTATGGAGAGTGTGGAAAAAGGGGAGGTTACATGGAGGTTACTGGGTTTGGTGCTGATGTGAGGGAGCATATATACAAATTAGCATCTGTGAATGTGTGTTCTAACATCACTGGTCAAATTCTTGCTAGTCTTGTAATGAGTCCACCTAAGGTTATATCTTTTGCCATTTAAAGCCAGTTATCTGTTTGTATTCAAATGACATTGGATGTTTGACATAGGACTAAATAGATTTTGAGCTTTGACAAGCTGCTTATAAGCATTGTTTCTTATAGAAGAAACACATTATTGGAGAAAGCTTTTGAATCTCCCAACTATTGGATTTGGGTTTCTTTTTGACAATTTGTTTATTGTGCTTTTGTTTAGATGATGAGAAAGGAAAGTCAAGAATTATATTTACTCGTTAAGTTAAATGAAGATATTTGTAATTTAAAAAATAAAAATTCAATATAAATTTAAAATAAGAGTTTAACTAAAAAATAAGAGTTAGTGGCAAAAATTAATAAAATTTAAATTTTAGTGGTAAAATTCAATAACATAAAAATTAAGTTACAAATTTACTCATATTTTTTTAAAAAATAACGGCAAATATAAATAAAAATAAAGTACAGTGACAAATTTCAATATTTATCTATAGTATGATGATAATTTCGCACTTTAATATTTTTAAGAAAACAATATTTGAATTTTTTAGAATGGTACGGTAAAAAAAATTTAAAACATAATTATTGTGCCAACTATTTTAAAATTTTTACCAAACACAATTTTTAAAATTTTTAGATAATTTGATAAGAAATTAACTGTATTCCAATTATTAAATAATATGGTAATTTAAAATAATTTTAGTACAAGATCATATATATCTAATATAATTAATCGTCATTAATTTGAATTTATATTAAATAAGTAATTGAAAATATATATTTTATTAAATTATATTTAATAATAATTATGTTAAATTATATTTCATAGTATTATATATTATGATTTTAGAAAATTCATATAAGAATATTTAATATTAAGAATTTTATTAAATTATATATTTTAATTAAAATATATTTAATAGTAATTATGTTAATTTATATTTTACAGTATCATATATTATGATTTCAGTAAATTAATATAAGAATATTAATTATTAAGAATTTTATTAAATTATATATTTTAATTAAAATATATTTAATAAAAATTATGTTTAAATATGATTAAATTATTTATTATTGATAATAATAATCTTATTATAATTTAAATAACAATAACAATAATCATTTACCAAAACAAATTTATGCTAAGGGTATTCTAGTCATTTTAGTTTTTTCCATTATGCTATTACACCTCTATTCCATTCAACCAAACACAATATTACTATTACGCCTCTATTCCATTACATTCAACCAAATAGTTGATTTGCTATTACACCTCTAATCTAATACACCTTTAATCCAATACACCTCTAATCCAATACACCTCTAATTCAATACAGCGAACCAAACGCACCCTTAATATTTTTAACCTCTATGATGTTTGGCGAAGTTCTCTCATCGTGGTGAGGGGTGTCTAGGCGTATCTAAGGATATAACAGTAATTTTGGCTATTTAAAAAAGAATTTTAAAAACTTTTACTGATAAAAATATTTAAGATTTTTAAATGATAATAAACAAAGAATTTACCTTGGAGTTTGTTCTTGTTGAATCATATAAGAATCGACACGTGTCGGAAAGTAAAAGTTTGGTCAAATAGATTAGAGTAAGTGGAAGGTTGCATGTGAAAGTGTGCATAATGATTGAACCTAACGTCGGTTCCAACTAAATTAATAGATTTTCAACTAAAATATTTGCATTAATTTGCCTTTCTGCCATGTTCGTAGATTCCTGTAATTTGGTTGGTCATTTTCAATCTTAACAATTACATGGGCGCTGACGTCTTTGGTTATAATTCAATCCTTGTAATTGAATTTAGGTACAGTGATCCCTTAATGTTAAGTGGTAACTATTAATTTATAAATAATGTTTTGCGCATCTGCTTAAAAATTATCTCTATGATTTGATAGTTGAATTTGATTTTTTAAATAATTTTTATTTATATTTATTCTAAAATAGATATTAAATATTCATTATATTATTTTTAATAGTAAAATAGATTATTCCAACCGTTTTTTAAATTTTTTTGAATTACAAGGATCATGTTCCGGTCAAGCTTATTATGATATTAGTACATTTTATGTTTGTCCAAGCCCGTCTCAACTTGAAATGTTTATTTAAAATTTTGTTTAAACTTGTTCATATTTGTAAATGACTAATCTATGCATGTTCTAGGTCTATCCATATCATTTTTCAAAAAATATATTTTATTTTTAATATTTAATATTTTAGATTATTTTTCTTTTATTGAAATTTAAATTTAGACTCTTTTTTTAAAGTAGACATGATTTTTAAACTTAATATATCATTTGGTACCTGAGTTTGATACTTTTTTCTAATGTGATATCTTTATTTTTTTTTTGTCCAAATTGGCACATATATTTGACAAAAATTATATATTTTGGCACCCTAAAGGTAACTATGTTAACTTTTTAATGTTTAATTCGGATTTTAGGGTTGATTTGATCGAAGTTAATTGCTAATATTATTAGGTTTGAATTTTTCATAATTTCTTTAATAGAATAAATTTAGTGTTAATTATGAATTTGTCTAATTTGTCAAATTCAGTCTTATGGATGTGATTTAATTCAGGTTTTAAGGTTGATTTAATGAAAGCCAATTGTTAATATTATTAGCCAATTAAAAATTCATTAAAATCAACTACAAACCCTGAATTAAACACTAAAAAATTAACAGTTACCTTTAAGTACCAAAATATATAACTTTTGTCAAATCATGTACCACAGTGAACCATAAAATAACATAAGCATCACATTAGAAAAAAGTGTCAAACTCAAGTATCAAATTTTCTATATTTACATAGCATTGTATTATTATATATTTAATTTTATGTGATATAAATTACATAATATATAAAAGTATAATACAGCTCGAACTAAACCGAGTTCAGACCTTGAATCTTGAAGATCTAACCCAACCAATATTTTAAATTAGCCTAATTTTCTATCATTATTTAAACTCTCTTATATTTCTAGCTTGAACAAATAACAAATTTATATACTCTAGCGAAAAAAATCCCATGAAAATCCATAGAAAAACAGTTGTATTGCTTTCAAAGGAAAAAAAAGACAACAGTTGATATTGAGTTAATCTCTCGTTGGTGAGATGTAAATAAAATAAATAAAATCAATTAAAAAATTAAACTAATATTTTTTAATAATTGTTGACATTTTTGTTAAATGTTTTATTGATCATCATTAATTGCGTAATCTCACTTAGGTTTTCATGCATATTAAAATCATTTACAATTTTTTTATTTGTTTTGTTAATAATCATTAGTTTCTTTATACAATATAATCTTTAGTTTTTGAAAAGGTAATCATGCATTTTTTTAGTCAATTAATATATTAGGTATAAGATTATCTTCTTACTCAACCACTATGTTTGGCATTGCATGGAAACCAAGATTATTGAATATAATCACTAAAGCAAATATAGCTGCCAATTTAACCAATATAACCGACTCTTTTTTTTTTTTTGTCAAATATACCTTAATTGTTGAAATAAAATCACTTCTTAAAGAATTATTTACAAAAATATCACTCAAAACATGTGACATAAACAATGCTTTTGCAAATATCCTTATTGATACAAATATAAAATAAGGTGAGTAGAAAATCATTCACTTGTAAGAGGCGAAGAACATGAGATTGGAGGAGGAGCAGAAGAGGATAAAGAAGGGAGAAGGATATAATTAGATAGGTTTTTTTGGAGGAAGAGAACATATCCTTTGCCCCTCGCGTTCTAGGATATATATAGGAGAGGTCTCCCTTGTCTAGCGTAGTATTATGTAGTCAACAACATAGATGGTAGGTCAATCCGTGTGGTCGACTGGGTGACAAGATTGTTACAAGTCAGTTGTCACCATACATAGTAC
This sequence comes from Gossypium hirsutum, assembly GCF_007990345.1. NCBI lineage: Eukaryota > Viridiplantae > Streptophyta > Magnoliopsida > Malvales > Malvaceae > Gossypium > Gossypium hirsutum. The sequence goes on from NC_053446.1 coordinate 25,637,250, forward strand.
TGTGTGGCTCTGTTCTGGCATTCTATGTTGTACAAGGTTGTTATACATTTATGGTCCCTCAGTGATCCCCACGAAAGGTCCGTAGCGTATGATCTCTTAGCTAGCTTAAGTCAGATTCGTGGATGGTTGCTCATGGATGGCTCTAGATGGAGGGCTACTCGCAAGTTGCATCCATTGGGGGTCCCTACCAAGCCATCCTATGTTTTGCCTCGTGTCAAAGCTAGAATAGGGGTATAACAACTCTCTTTATATAAATTAAACAAAGACTTAACCGATTCAATTAAAAATCACATTTGTTATGTCGGAAAACACTTTTAATTACATTTGTTTAACAAAACGCTTGAAAAAGAAAAAATCCAATGAGACTCGTCATGTAGGTGAAAACACACTTTATCATAAATATTTTCAAAAAAGTGTTGACAAACGTGACGGGTTTTGTAAATAATTATTTTAAAATATATTTTTTGAATTTGGTTTTTAAAAAGTGATATATTGTTAATAAACTGAAATGATATTTAAGCATCAAAATTTTGAGGGGAGATAAATTCAACACGATTATGATTCCATCACATTATCATTAGTGCAGTTTCTAATGATTTAACCCAAATTAGAAATTGTTTTTACCATCCAAAACTTGAAGGACGTTATCCCAAAGGTTTAGAAATGGGTTTTGATTTATGCTTTATTTGTGTCCAAAGCTTTAAACGCGTGGTAGCCTCTAATTATAACCAGACACAGTATTATATTACTTGTAAAGTTAAAACCAGTGTTATCTTATTTAAAGAACTGTCCCTATCCCATCAAATCCTATTATTTGAACTTCTCTTTTTTAAGTGCTCACCTCGTGTTCTTTTAACCTTTTAATCTTTGCAACATCACCACTTCATCCCAATTTCCTTTTCCAAATCATTTTGCCTCTATGTCTTTCAACTACTTATTTTTTATAATATAAATTATATAGACGATTATTCATCTATCAAAAATTTTCATTCCACATTTTTAAAATAAAGAGTTTATAATTTAAGCAGGTCACTCTCTTGTTAAAATTATAAAAAATCTGTATAATAACAAAATTAATCCTCAACTTTTACATATTATATTAATTTAGTCATAATTTTAAATAATTAACCCTCAAAATTTACAAATATTCTCAATCAGACTCTAAATTTTTTTAAAAATATATAAATATTTTAAAATAATATAATAAATTTGAATTCTATATTAATATTAATATTAGATAATAAAAAAAGGCCCTCCCCTCCCCTCCCCTCCCCTCCCCTCCCCACCCCGTCCCTCTCCTTCTTCCTCTCCCTCACCGAACCTTCCCCTACCACCCTCCCAATCCCTCTCCAAAATCTAGTAATGAGATCTCAAAAACAAAACAACCCAAATCAGCAAAAATAAAAATAAAAAATCAGAAGTAAAAAACTAAAGAAATTGTCTTCTATCAAAAAAAAAAAAAATCTTAACCAATTTGAATCATATAGAGGGTGAGGGACGCGGGAGGGAGGGGTACGGGAAGGGTGGTGGTGAGAGATTTTTTATATTTAATGTTAATATAAAATTTAAATTTATTATTTTATTTTTTGAAAATTTTTATATATTTTTATATATTTTTTATAACGTTTTAAAATTTAGATCAAATTGAAAATATTTATAAATTTTGAGAGTTATTTTTTAAAAAATTATGACTAAATTAATATAATATGTCAAAGTTGCAAGATAAATTTATTATGATATCAATTTTGAAACTGTTACAACAAATTACCATTTGTGATTTTTATTAGAAACTCAATAAAAAAATATTTATTCAACCTGATTGATAAGCATATCAAGTACATATTTATACATCAGTAGATAACACCGACTGACACTTATTGCTTAGTAACAATATACCTAAATTAGTTAGAAAAACAGTTAAATTACTATTACTTTAATAATTTTAACCGGAGTGACCAATATTACTGAACTAATGTGAGTGCTTAAATTATAATTTTTTAAATTTATGTGTCTCAAATGAATTTTTTAATAATTTGATAACTATTTATATAGTTTACCCTATTAGAAACTAAGAATACAACCTCGTGGCTTGTCATTTTAATTATATTTATTTAATAGTTAAAGTTATAAAATAAATGTTTAATATATCAAATTTTATTATTTTTACTTTTAATTATATGAAAATTTTCATTCTATAATTTCGAAATTTAATTTTATTGGTAAAATATTGTACTCTTACTTCTACTTACTATTGACTTTTTCTATTTTATTAAATGTAAAATAATACTTTTTATTTTTGAAAGTATTTGTTTATTTTATTAAGTAATGAAATGTTTAAAGTACCAATATGTTTTAACAATATTGTAAAATTCTTGTCGAAAGTATTGTGAGAATAAAAAAAAAACAAAAATTTAAAAACTCACAATTAAAATAATGCTCAAAATAGTAACTGCAAATTTAATACCATAGATATAGATTTAATTTGTCCAAATCACACTTTTTCTTTTTCTTTTTTGCTTTTATAATACTTCTTTCCTTTATAATCTATGCTTATAGAACATTAGAACAAGAATTAAAGCAATATTCTCATAGTTAATTAAGAAGCTATTAAAAGACCATAAAAAATGAAAGATAAAACTTTCATTTAGTAACCTCTGTATGGATAAATAATCAAATAATTAAAGAATTTTATAACTTCAAATATCATATACGCAAATAATACAATAGAATTTTGGAATCCCATGTGATGGCTTGATGGTCAAGATGTTCACCGCCCCAACTGTGGTTTGAATTTGAGTCGTGCTAGTTATATTTGTTGTTCAGGCTTTGTCCTATTTTTATATTTTACAAAAAAAACTATATTTATAATTGGTCAAATACCTTATTACCTTGCAATACATGAATTTTAAGTATTTAAAAAATATTTTACAATTATTAAATGTCCCATTTCGAATATCTAAAATAAATAATAATTACAACATATTTATAACAAATAATACAACAATGTACATGATAAAGGATAAAAATAATAAACTCATAATATCTTATAATTTTAAGGGGTTTTTTTTTACAGGAAAACAAATATAATATATGAGTTTGAGTCAAGAATCTAATTTGATTTGTTATATAAAATCAAATGCTTTAAGAACAATTACAATAATCAATTTCATTTTAGTTACCAATAAAAAATATAAAAGTTAGTTAAAATAAAAACTCAATCCAAATAAATAATATTTCACTGTATTATCTTAAGCTAAAAAGCACTTCCATATACAACAATGTTGAACTTGACAATTTGGTAAAACTGTAAGACCAAGTAAACATGGCTTTGGAGTTTAGATGTGTGAGAATGTTTTTTTTTTTATATCCTTTCAGATGGGTTAAATCGTGTATTTATATGATACAATCATTGTTTATAGATATGACATATTAGGTAGGTTTCCATGCATGATATGTCACGTACCCTACCTCAGGGTTAACACGTGTATACTTGAAGTGGATTCACATACACAAAGTTCGCACCATGTGTAGGTAAACCCATATTACATATTACTCGTCCTCACCTGAGGTTTGCCCATACAGAGTACGGGTCAAGACTTGATGGACTAACGGATTAGCGAGTTGATAATAGTTAATATCCTTAATATCCCAAGTTATAAATGAATATCATTATAAAAAATGCATTTTTATATGTATATAAACTATGAAATCATTTTTAATAAATACAAAGTAGTACTTATAAAACAATTAAACCAATCATACTCAATACATACTTAATGGATAAACAAGAATTTATATGTAAGTCTTAAACAAATGAAAGACAATAAAAAATATATTTAATAAGTTTGTAATCTCTATAAAAATTAAAAACCATAAATGTAACTTCTAGCAAATAAAAACAATTAATAAGAAAATAAAACTATCATATTAAATTATAACAACAAAAAATCACCTTAAAAATAGTATAAATTAAATCTATTTAATAATTTAGCAAAGGTAAACTAAATACACAATAAACAAGTAAGTTTTAACCAAAAAAATAAATTAAAATTTAAAACTACTAATTAAATAAAATTCTATTTCCCATTTAATTATAGATACATAATTTATTCTATTTGATATGGAATGATTTTTAGTACCAATTTGAGATTATTACTACTATTTTATAATAAATAATTAACCATATCAATAGAATTAATAAACATTAAAATATTTTAAAGTAATTAAAATAATATTTAAAAAAACTAAAGTAAAATTTTAAATAAAAACTAAAATATTAAAAAAGTAAATAAAACACAATTATTAAAAATGTAACACAAAACTTATAGCTATCATTAATTCACCAAATAAAAATAAATTCATAAATTAAAAAAAATATTATCTACAATACCAATATCACCCCTATTTAACTTGGATGGGAGATATATATTTTATTTAAATATAGCTTACTAATAAAAAGTCTATTATGCCCTATTTATTTCTTAGAAACTGAAAATATATGTTATGCCCTTTTTTATTTCTCATCAGTCTTCTTTCCGAGAAACCTCTTTATACGTATAATCCTTTCAAAATCATTTTTTTACCCATCATCATTGTCGACCAAACCATACAGAGAAATCACAAAAGAAAATGAGAAAAGCCGAGATGAAAATGCTAGCACTTTCGCTGTTCCTGATAACATTGTCACTGACTATGATGCTGTATTGATAATGTTGGTTAGTGCAGAAATGAGAAAATTTTGTTTTTCTTTTTTATTTCATAATCTTTCGTAAATTTAATTTGTTTTATAACTTTCAATATTTTTTAAACTTTATATAAATTTAATAACTTTCTTTTATTTTAAATATTTCTTTTGTAATTTTTTTTTATGTTTATGTCGTTCATAATAATTTTTATAATTTAATTTTTTATGATTCTCTATGAAATTTTTTATTTTTTTAACAAAATTTAAAGGAAAAAGAGGCACAATTTTAGTGTGACACATGATGAAATTAATTAAATAAAAAAACAAAAAGGCAACCATTAAAGTTACTAGTCATGGAAATTTTAACGTCCAAAACCTCAATTGAGATTTTTTTCGTAGAAGCTTAATCGATTTTTATAAATGGTTAGGGGGCTCTCTGGACCCTTAAGCAAAAAAACTTAATACCAAATTTATATGGCTTAATGATAAATTTAGTCATTAATATTTGCATGTTCTGTCAAAATGACTTTAAATGTATTTTTGAGCCTTTTTTTTACCATCAGCTTTTGTTTTTTTTTTCTCAATTAGTTTTTTTCTAACAGATTTAATGAATAAATTCAATGTTTCAAATTTTCTTTTCTTTCAATAAGTTTTTCAATCTTTCACATGTTTGTTTACTGAGAAGTTTTTCTACTGAGTTAATTTTTTTAGATAATTATGTTTATTTTCTTTAAATTAAGAGTTATTTTTCTAATTTAATGTATTATTTATTTATTTTATTATTTTTCACATGTAATTATTTTATTGGGTTATCTAAGTAATAAATTATATCTCATTAAAAATATTCACATATGAAATTCCACACCATCCCCGTCAACTTTTTAACAGTATTTTTATTAAATCCGTTAGAAAAAGTAGATTGAAAAAAGAATAAAGGTTGATGGCAAAAAAAGACTTAAAAATACAATTAGGGCTATTTTGACAAAACATGCAAACGTTAGTGGCCAAATTTATCATTAAGCCAATTTATATTTATAGAAAGCTTATTCAATAACCAAGTAACAAGTCGAATGGTAAATTATTTATAATTAAATTGTATTTAGGTTTAAGTACAATCCTTAGTCATTATGTAGTTAGTTGTTTTATTTAAATATTTCATAAAAGATGAAAATAATATCGTATTAATGTTTATTACTTTATTAAAATTATTTTTAAATAACTTTTTTGATGAGTTGATGTCGAGTTGACTCATAACATTAACTCAGTTAAATACCTTATATACACTATAGATATATAAATTTATATAAATATAAAATAAATTTAAATAATATTGTAACATAATAAATTACTAGATTTTATCATACCACTATATGGGTGAATGCGAATATTTATATTTAAAAAATATTTATAAAAATAGTTTAACAATTTATTATTAGTCGGATGGTAAGAGATTTTCACTTAAATTCGTTGGTTTTGTGTTTGATTCTCAAATAATTTTTTTCAGTTATTTTAGTTGAAGATTACCTAAAAGTATAAAAAGACTAAAATATCATTATAATAATTTTAATTACCTTTTAAAATAAGGGTATTTTTATAATTTCACAACCGAGTTGGTGTTGAATTGACTCGTGACACCAACTTAGTCAATCATTTTATATATAACTAGAAACTCTATCGCACGCGTATGTGTATAGAAATCACGTATTTAGAACACAAATATTGTTTAAAAAATACCATACAATAAATAATAAAATGTATAGTTTGAAACAAATTAATAATAACATATGAAATATGTACTATATTAAAATAAAGAAATTATATTAAATTTTAAATAAAACGAAATTTAAACACATCAATACATCGGATAAAGAATACTAAATGAATAGAATTATTTATCATGGTGTTATCATCAATCCTAAGTTGGTATTGAGGTAATTTAAGACATCATCTCAATCAAACGCATTATTAATATGCACAATTGATGGAGGTAATAAAATATGCATAATAAAATTAAAATGTATAAAAATAAAGCTTTAATTGAGTCATAATTTTAAGATTTTATTAGTTCATTTAGTGTGGATATACATATTTTTAAAAAATAAAAAATGAAAGCATCCTCGAATAATATTACTTATGTTAAATAAAAAAAATATCGTTCTAAATTAGTGTAACTACCGGGGGAATGGGATGATTAGGCTCAAGCCACTTGAATATATGTTGGTTCAACACTCAAGATCTTGGGACCAGAAAAAGTATAAATAAATATGAAATTATTTAACCTTTGTGTGTGGTCCACTTTAGCAATTAAATTTTTTAATGTACAAAATATAAATTAAAATAGGAAAGGATCAAATATTTCTATGGTTCAGAATATCTTTAAATAAAACCAAAAGAAGATTCTTGGGATTATTTAAAATTTTATTTTCTATTGGTTTATAAATTTATGTACATAAAATAAATCATATAATGTTATTTTTGTTAAAGATAAGATTTCAAATATTTAAAAATAATAAAAACTTATTTTATTAGTGTATGATACCATTAAAATCAAATATAATTTTTATTTAAAGGTAAAATTTTAAAATATCTTTCTTTTTCTTCTGACATTTGTAATTATAATGGTTTAAGTGAACTTAAATAAGATTAGATAAACCTGACCCACCTTTTTCCTCTGTTCATTAATCATTGATCGTTAGCATACATATTCGTTGTGTTTTGTGCCCAATAGAAAAATAATGATCTTTATTATTTTTCTTCTAAAATACATAATTTGAAGAATGATATGAAAATTATAAAAATTTGATGACGTGACATCTTGATATTTTGCTATATCATCATTTGAAAATTAAAATATGTATATAAAATTATAAGTGATATGGAATAATCTTAAAGCGTTGCACATAATGTTCTAATAATCGGATCGATGGTTGAACTAACCAGACCACTGATTTCTTATTCAATCAGTTTGATCAATTCAATTGCTAAACCAACAATAATTAAATAAATAATTAAAAATTCATAAAAAATTATAAATAAATAATTTTATTAAACCGGTTCAACCTGTTCAACTACTAGTTTTTGTGTTAGTTTTTTATTTTTACCAATTTCAAGAAATTTTCGCTTCTACCCTTTGTTCCAACCATTGATCAAGTCGATTTTTAGTCCAATTAGTCTGATCGACCAATTCGGTCATATTCCAAGAATACTAGTCACATCATTAAATCTTGACGAAATCCAAGTTTATGAACCAAAATGGATTTAGTTGCCAAGTTCAGTACCAAAATGAAAAAAAAAAGTACATGTACCAAAGTAGACCTAGTTACCAAGTACAAGGGTAACAAATTATATTATCCCTTTGAAGAAAGTAGGGTATTTTTAACTTTAACATGGTCAAAATATTCATTATTTCCTAAAATGTGTTCATAAAATTTATTTTTCAAAATACTTTTTTAACTAGTACTTCAACGTTTATAGGTGTTTAGTTTCATTGTAAATTTTACGTCGCAAAGTTTTCATCACTTCAATGAATTTTGAGCAATAATTATGCTATGATTTTAGTATCTTGACACCCACAATTATCAAATAACATATTGTTGTAGTGTATCAACAAGGGAGGAAGCGTGGAAGAGGATATGGTGGTGCTATTGGTGGCCGGTTCACCCAGTCTGGATAGAGAGCCGAAGGAGGAAAATGAGTAAAGAGGCTAAGATTGTGAAGGAGTATGCTGAGGGTAATACGGAGGATTGAATGCTTGAGGGTCGATCCCTTTTTTATCATGCCAGGGAGTATTTATAGAGGAGGTTTAGTGTTAGGTGGTGTTGACGTGGTAAACCTGTTATCGTGCCGTCATTGCAAGACACATGGGGCATGTTTGTGATGAGACACATTCTATCATTCCTTTTGAACCAGGGTGCAAGGTGGTTAAGCCCACGTGGGGTTTGGTGGCCTAAAGAGTCATTTTCTGAACAAAAGAGCATGTGCTGAATAGAAACCTTTTGTAGAAAAAAAAAGATGGTTATCTCATGGGGATGGTCGATCAGGATCCTTTTAGGGGAGATGGAAAGTTGGCTGGAATCAATCCTTCCTGACTAACAGTCATTTGGTGACTGGCCAATAGTTAGTAAACAAAAGGGTGTTTTCTTGGTAGCTCATTGTGCTACCATATGTTCTAGGTTGAAGGGGGTATAATACATATAATACATAAAATATATGTAATTAATTGTTATTTTTGGGATTTAAACCCTAATTAATACATGGATATGAGTTCCACACTTGTGGGTATCGAGTTTACATGTTTTTAAGTTTTCACGATTTACTCTAAACCCAACCTTGTAAATTGTATTGAGCTCAAAGCTCATGAGTGTTGAGTTTATTTGTATGTAAGATCTTTTTGTTTACTGTAAACTTAAACATAATAAATGCACTGTATAGATCTCAATACCCACGGTTGTCAAGTTTAGATTGAAATTGAATTTTGATCGTTTAACTCAATCTAACCCTCATAAATTGAACTCGACTTCTTTGGAAATTTTTTTTGCCTATAAATACCCCTCTCCCATTTTTTTTCACTCAAGCTAAAGTTGCCTTCCATTGTTGTTGACTTCTTAAGCCCAAAAACTGTCCATGTAACAGCCCGTTTTCGGTGAAATCAGAACAGTGGTTTTGAGACCAAAAATTTTAAGTAAAAATATTTATTTTATTATTATTTTAATGTTTACACCATGTTAGTAGAGTCATATGAAAATTTCGTTAAGAAATTTTATCGTTTGCATGCTTAATTTGCTAAAAAGGATTAAATCGCATAAGGTGCAAAACTTGAGTTCTATAAGTTAAAAGTACTCTATGGCTATGAAATTAATTGGTTAAGGGATTTAAATGCTAATTTTACCATTTATATAGTTAGTGGACATTTTTGGACATGAATTAAGTATTTTACAAGTTAATTTATAAGGTTATTTAAGTAAAATGATAATAAGTTAAGTAATAATAATAAAACATCATATTCTAAATTGTCATCATCCACTGAAATTGAAGATGAGAAAATCCATTAAAGAAGCTTGAAGTTTCGGCCATAGTCTATCCTTGCATGTAAGTGCAATTTTGTCTCGTTTTTAATGATTTCTATGTTTTTGGAGTCGTTGTAGCTTAATCTAGCTAGCGTAGGGGCTAATTTTCAAAACTGTTAAAAGTCTAGAGTTTTACCATGAATGTATGTTGGTTGTTTTTTATGCTTGATGGATGAAAATGAAAGTTTAGTGATAGTTGAACAAGTTTTGTAAAGTGATTTTTTTGAAAATGTCAAATAGGGATTTATTTGTGAAATGCAAAAATTAAGTGGTAAATGTGTGAAATAATGAAATATATGAGCTGCTATGGGTTTAGATGAAATTCGGATAGCAGGGTATGTACTAAATTGCATGAATTTGCATTGTTATGAGCTAGGGACTAAATTGTAAAGAAGTCAAAAGTTTAGGAGCAAAATGGTAATTTTTCCATAATATGAATTTGGGTTGAATTGAGTAAAATATGAATTGAAGTGGTTAAATTTGATTATATAGATCAAGAAAAGCCACATTTGGAATTAGATCGGGGGAAAAACAAAATAGTGAATTGATCGGTTGATTTTCTCCATACTAATTCGAGGTAAGTTCTTATATTAATAAGCTTTAAATTATATATATGTTTACATGCTTAATAAAATATTGGTTGATACGATACTACGAAAATTCTTGACAAGATATCGGCAAGTGTATGAATCCCGATTGAACCTTAGGAATAGATAGGATACAAATGACATGTCATTAGAGGTTACCTTGTTTTGGGTGCTGATCCCGTACGTTCTACCAGTGGCTGAGTTTTCTGGCATGTGTTGCGGTTACTCGATAGCTTGTGTGAGCAGCACTGTGTAGCTACGTCTTGATCGTCAGCTTGTGTGAACAGACCTAGTGATGGCTCTAGAGGTAGCATCTATATGATATAAGAGATAGAGATGGTTTCGACCATGTATTGGCACTTAGTGTGCTAGATACCCGAGTATCCGATATTATTCCAAATGGTTCAATGGGCATAGTTTTATTACGAGAGTGTATGAGTTCGATATGAACTAGTACATATATGTATGTGAATCATTTGAGAATTGAATCTATGAGGTTTGTGATTTCATGTCTAATCTTATGGATGAACATGTGTTAGGCTTGTGGATCAAATTGAGTTGCATTATGCTATGTTTAATTACTTAAATTGTGATTAAATGGTAAGCTGAGTTTTATGTTATACGAACTTACTAAGCTCAATTGCTTACTTTGTTTAATTTTTCGTGTTTTATAGTGAACTGAAAGCTTTTTCGGATTGAAAGTTGTCGGAGATCGTGTCGCACTATCAAGTTCTCATTTTGGTACTTTGGACTTTCTATATTTTGGTTAAATGGCATGTATAGGTATTTTGGCTAATGTAGCCTATATGTCTTGATGAGTTTAGGCCATTTGAATTGACTTGTAAAGTGGTCATATATTTTGATATGTATATTTGTATAAATGGCCTTGTGATATGTGGTGTATAGTTGCTATATGAATGCCTTGCTTGTGAAATTGTGTTTTGGCACCAAATGGTTGGAATTGAGATGAGTTTGCATGCTAAGTTTTAGGTACAATGTCTCATATATGTAATTGACCATTTAGGTAGACTTTGGAAGTATATTTGGTGTGCTTTAAAGTGGTCAAATGAACGCGCTTATGGATATCATGTTGTATGTGTGGATATTGCATGTTATAAACTTGGTATTGGTTGGTTTTAAATGCTTACTTATGCCATGGTTGTTTGTGCATTATTGAGCTTAGGTTAGTACCTGTTTTGGTGAGAAATGTGGCTTATAAAATAGCCTATTTTTGTCAATGCGGGCAGAGATACGGGCGTGTGTCTCAGCCGTGTGTGACACACGATCAGGAGACACAACCGTGTGTCCCCTAAAATTTCTAATGAAAGCAAATCAGTGAGTTACACAGGCTAGTCACACGGGCGTGTGGTTGGACGTGTGACCCAAGTTAGTAAGTTACACGGGGTTGGACACGGGCTGGGACACGGCCATGTGATCCATTTCGAATGCCCACACGGCCTGGCCACATGGGCATGTGTCCCTTGTACTTTGAAAATTTTCAATGTTTTCCCAAAAGTTTCTTGAGTTCATATTTGAGTTCCGAATTGCTTTTAATGTTCATTTTGGGCCTCGAAGGCTCGTATTAGGGACTAAATGATTGAAATTGAATGATTTTTGTTTGGAATGAGAAATGGACATGAATTGTATAATTGTTTGATCTGTAAGTCCAGTAATGTTCCATAACCCTATTTCGGTGTCGAATACGGGTTAGGGGTGTTAAATTCCAAATCCTTCATATTAACCTTAAATTCAATCTTTTAGACTCTATTTTGGCTCTCTTGAAGAAAGTGAATCATATAGCTCTAGTAGTAATTGATATGGTAATTTTTTATTAAATTATTAGTTAAACAAATATTTATTTGTTGTGTATAGTTAATTTTTGAATTAAATTATATGAATATTGAATTTAGAACATTGATTTTTTTTCATTTAGGCTCTGTTTGTTTGGCTGAAAATGGCTTCGGAAAATAAATTTTGGAAAATGACTTACTTTTCTGGAAAAGCTAATATTTTCCGGTGTTTGTATGAATCTGTGTAAAAATATTTTCTGTTGCTTGGTAGATTTTCTGAAAATATTTTATAAAATTTTTTTTTCAATGAAATAAACATAAATTTTAATTTTTTATTTTTTCATTGTTTAATTGACTTTCTTAATTCCAATGTGAACATATTAATCATTTGCCATAACTCTCCTCTCTTTTCTGCTTAATATAGAAAGTGCTAAGAGAACAGCAATGCTTGCTTCTGTATGAATTCGACTCAGATGAGATCATAGTGTAATATTGAGATTTGAGATGACAATGCAGTTGTGCTCAAAATGATATTCACAAAATGCATCCTTTTTAAACTTTCTCTGCGAACTACAACAAATCTGTTAAAATGCGGTCTAAAGATTCTATTCATCAAGTCCATAAATACTACAGGAGCGTTAGTTAACCCAAACGGGATAACAAGAAATTCATAATGTCCGTACCTGGCTCTGAACGCAGTTTTTGGCACATCAGAATCTTTAACCCGCAACTGATAATAACTAGAACGTAAATCAATCTTTGAAAATACTGTTGCACCTTTCAGCTAATCAAACAAATCATCTATTCGCGACAATGGATACTTGTTCTTGATTGTAACTTTATTAAGTTATCGATAATTGATACACAATCTCATTGATCCATCTTTCTTCTTAACAAACAGAACTGGTGCACCCCAAGGCGAGAAATTAGGTCGTGCAAAACCTCTATCTGTTAACTCTTGCAACTAAGTTTTCAACTCTTTCAACTCTGTTGGAGCAATTTTGTATGGAGCTATCGATATTGGTGATGTTTTTGGTACTAACTCAATAGCAAACTTAACCTCTCTGATCGGTGGCAACCTAGGTAACTCTTCTGGAAACACATCCGGATATTCATAAACTACTGGCACTGATTCAATTTTCGATTCAGACACTTTAGTATCTAGAACATATGCAAGGTAAGCATTGCAACCTTTTCTTACATACTTCTGTGCTAACATAGCTGATATTACAATAGGAAACTCACTCGAATTATCTGATTCAATACGAAGAGTCTCACCGTTCTGACATTTTAACACAATAATCTTTCGTCTACAGTTTACAACTATATCATGCAGAGTCAACAAATCCATACCCAAAATCACATCGAATTCATCAAATGGTAAGAGCATCAAATTAGCGGAAAAACTGTAACCCCGAGTAATCAAAGGACAATTCTTGCAAACTTTATCAATTAGGATATACTGACCTAAAGGGTTTGATACTTTAACCATAAGTTCAGTGGGCTCAATAGGTAAAATCTTGCTAGACACTAAATTCGTACAGACATATGAATGAGTCGATCCAGGATCAATCAAAACAGTTACATCAGTGTTATAGAGAGAAAAAATACCAGTGATAACATCTGGTGCCGATGCATGTTCCTGAGCGCGAATAGCGTAAGCTCTGACTGGCGCCTGTGTCTCGAATTTCACAATAGAATCTTTTGTTGCACTTCTACTATCACTCACATTTCCAGTATTTCGGGGTGGTCTCCTTCTTGCAGTTGCACTACTCGGTCGAATATTCTGAAATTTGTCTTTCTCAGATAACTCAGGGCAGTCCAGAATGAAATGCTCCTGTGAGCCACATCTAAAACAAGCTCTGACATTCATCTAACATTCAACAAAATGTCGTCTACCACACCGTTGACACTCAGGTTTGTTGGCTTTGACGCTATCAACGCTCGTTACTAAAGTGGCTTGAGCTTTTGGACTCGTGTGGTTCTTTCCACGATCTCTGCTAGAATACCCAACTGAAGCAGTCGAACGATTATGAGAATCCTTTGATTTCTTTGATGATGGATAATATGATTTACCCGTTGACCTTTTTCTTGAATCTCTAGCTTTAGAATCGGCTCTTCTCTTTTCTCGACTAAGCTCCTCGACTTTGTGTGCTCTATCAATTAACACAACAAATTCTTTCAGTTCAAGAATCCCTACCAAAAGCTTGATGTCTTCATTCAACCCGTCTTTGAACTGTTTACACATAACCACTTCGATTGGAATGCACTCTCGGGCATATTTGTTCAGTCTAACAAACTCTCTTTCATACTCAACTATGATTATTCGACCCTGTTTCAGCTTTAAGAATTCCTTGTGCTTTTGATCCAGAAATCGCTGACTTATATATTTATTTTTGAAGTCGGTCTGAAAAAATTCCCATGTGACCTAGTCTCTCGGCACTACAGATATTAAAGTGCTCCACCATTGGTATGCTGCATCTTTCAAAAGAGATACCGCACATTTAACTCATTCTAATAGTGTGCAAGACGACTCATCGAAAACTCGGATCGTATTCTCTAGCCAAAATTCGGCTTTCTCAAGGTCATCATCAACTGTAGCTCTGAACTCTTTAGCCTCATATTTTTGAATTTTATCCACAGGCGGTTTGTTCAAATGTGCTGGTTCTAAGACTTGAGGAGCTATGGGAATCGGTTGGGGAAAAGGTAGGGGTGGAGGTTGTTGAGCAGCCGGATTCATTCGGACATAGTCAGTGAACCACTCATTCATCATATGAAAGAAGGTTTCATTAGCTTCTCCTCCACGACCTTCAGACATGGGTCTAGATCCAAACAACGTTGCCCCTTGAATAGAGGCTGGCACCTTACTTTCAACATCATCGAAGTCTGCTCGATTTGAATCCATTACTATATGAAAAACATGATTTTAAACTGTTAGGAGATATCACACTATCATAGGTTATAAATGACATGTATAGCTAGACTCATAGACACTACGTTAGTCCGAGAATCGACTAAATCGTAGCTCTGATACCAATAAATGTAACACCCTTAACCCGTATCTGATGTCAAAATAGGGTTATAAAGTATTACTAGATTCACACGCCATACAATCATACAATTTCTAATAATTTCTCATTCCAAACAAAAACCATTCAAATACAATCATATAGTCCCTAATACCAGCCCTCGAGGCCCAAAATGAACATTAAAAACAATTCGAGACTCAAACATGAACTCAAGAAACTTTTGAGAAGATATTGAAAATTTTCAAAGTGCAGGTGACACATGCCTGTGTGGCCAGGCCGTGTGTCTCACACGGTCAAGAGACACACCCGTGTCTCAGGCCGTGTGGGCATTCGAAATGGGATCACATGGCCGTGTCCCAGCCCATGTCTGACCTCGTTTAACTCACTGACTTGGGTCACATGGCCAACCATATGCCTGTGTGACTAGCCCGTGTAACCTACTAACTTGTTTTCACTAAAAATTATCGTGGACACATGACCGTGTCACATGACTATGTGTTACACACAGCTAAGACACACGCCCGTGTCTCTACCGTGTGAACAAAAATAGGCTATTTTCTAAGCCACATTTCTCACCCAATGAGGTACCAACCTAAGCTCAACAATACACATGGCACAAATAAGCATTCAAAACCAACCAATATCAAGTTTATAACATGTAATATCCACACATACAACATGATATCCATAAGCACATTCATTTGACCACCTTAAAACATGCGAAACATACTTCCAAAGTCTATCTAAATGGTCAAATACATATATCAAACATTGTGCCTAAACTTAGCATGCATATTCATCTCAATTCCAACCATTTGGTGCTAAAACACAAATTTCACAAGCAAAGAATTCATATAGCAACTATACACCACACATCATAAGACCATTTATACATATTTACATATCAAAATATGTGACCTCCTTACAAGCCATCACAATTGACCAAAAACACAACAAGACATATAGGTCATGTTAGCCAAAACACCTATACGTGTCATTTAAGCAAAATATATAAAGTCTAAAGTACCAAAATGAGAGTTTGATAGTGCGACACAATCTCCGACAACTTCTAAACTTAGCAAGCTTTCGAATCACTATAAAACACAAAAATAAAAATAGAGTATACAATTAAACTTAGTAAGTTCGTAAGGCTAATAAATACAACTTACCATTCACCTACAATTTATATAAGCATAATTAAAACATAGGTAAATTTCAATTGGCCCAAAGCCTAACACATAATCACAATCATGTTAGTCATGTATAAATACATCAAATATGAATTTCTTTTCGTATTTCACACGAATACCTATATTGGTTCGTATAAACTCTTGTAACCTCGTATCATCATCTGTACCCTTTGAACCATTTGGAATACTATTGGATACTCGGGTATCTCGCACACTAAGTGCCAATACATTATCAAAACCACCTCTATCTCATATCTCATATAGATGCTCACTCTCGAGCCATCACTAAGTCTGCTCACAAGTTGTCAGTCAAGACGTAGCTACGCGGTGCTGCTCACACAAGCTGTCAAGTAATCGCAACACGTGTCGGATACTTAGCAACCGATAGGACGTACAAGACCAGCACCCAAAATACAATAACCCCTAATGACATGTCATTTGTATCCTATCTATTCCTAAGGTTCAACCGGGATCCATGTAATTGCTGATATCTCGTTAAGAATATTTGAAGTATCGTATTATCACAATTATATCAATTAAGCATTTAAACACATATATAATTTAAAGCTTACTAACATACGAAATTACCTCGAATTAGTATGGAGATAATCGACCGATCAATCCATTACTTAATCTTCACCTCGATCTAATTCCGAACGTGGCTTTTCTTGATCTATATAATCAAATTTAACTACTTTAAGCATCATTCTATTCAATTCAACTCAAAATTCATATTATGGAAAATTACTATTTTCCCCCTAAACTTTTGATTTCTTTACAATTTAGTCCCTAGCTCATAAAAATGCAAATTCATGCACTTTAGTCACACCCATGCTAGCTGAATATCATTTATGCTTATAACAGCCCATATATTTCATTAATTCACACATTTCACCATAAGTATTTCACATTTTTCAATTAAATCCTTATTTGACAATTTTACTAAAAATTCCTTTACAAAAGTTTTTTATCTAACAACAACCATTCATTTACTACCATCAAAATTCAAAACTCACATATATTCATCAATGGTAATACCCTAATAGTTTAACAGTTTCACAAACTAGTCTTCAGGCTAGCTAGATTAAGCTACGACAACTCCGAAAACATAGAAATCATTAAAAATGGATCAAAAATCACTCACCAATTGAGCTTGCAATCTTGGCAGAACCTAGCTATGGCTTCCCTTGTTAAAATCGGTTGAAGATGATAAAATGAAGGAGAGGGATACATTTTACTTAAGTTATTTTATCTTTATTTTCTCATTTACCATTTTAACCTTTAAAATTATTTCAAATTACAAAATTACCAAGCCACTATCACCCACTAACATATTTATGGGCTATTCACCATTTAAGGACTTTCATTTTAAAATTCTATAGCTATTAGACACCTTAGTTATTAGAACCCAACTTTTACACTTTACGCGATTTAGTCCTTTTTATCTAATTAAGCATGCAAACGATAAAATTTCTTAACGAATTTTTCATATGACTCTACTAACATGCTGTAAGAATTAAAATAATAATAAAATAAATATTTGTACTTCAGATTTGTGGTCCCAAAACCACTGTTCTGATTTCACTGAAAACAGGCTGTTACAAAAATATTAAAAATAAATATTTAAAAAATACACATGAAAATTTTTATAGCTAATTGTGAAAGAAAAAAAAGTATACTGTCAATCTACTAAATACTAATTCATTTTACTATACCCTATAGGACATTTGTTAACCCCTTAACCCTGTTTGTGGAGTCTAAAAACTCTACTAATAGTGTAGCAAATATTATTCCATTTTTTAATTATTATTATTACTATTTGAAATTTATAATGTATACCTTGACATCTTAAAAAAAAAAAGTTGATTAACTCATTATAGGAGACAATCTATATTAAAATTTTTAGTTGAAGTCTTTAAACAATCTTTTACAATTACTTAAATATAAATTCGAATGAAATTAATATACTTTCTTAGTATTTTTTTTACTTTATTGTTATATTTTAATATTATTTATTGATATGCATATATAACTATTATTATACGGTGAATGCATTAAATATTAACTCTTAAAAATTATTAAAATATAATTAATGTATTATTTTAAAAATCAAATTAATGTATTTATATTGAAATTATTTTATTATCTAGACTAAAGATAATTTTAAACTTGAAGTGACCGCTTATATTAAAATAATATTTTTATATTAATATAGATTGAAATTATAAAATTAAATGGTAGTTAAAAGAAGAATTTGGAGTAGCTGTCTTTGAAAAGTTCTAATACATTTAATCAATTCGAAACGTTGAAGGCTCCGCATTTCCTTCTACCGTCTATTACGCAGCCAGTATTAGGCTGAGTCTTGGTGTTCGGTTTTTTTCACTTAATATTTACTAATTATTTTAAATTAGGAAAAAATTAAAAAATGAATTGGTTGAAAAAGTTCATTTCATTTTCTTTTTAAGGTAAAATAGACATTTTCTTTCTTTATCTACTTTGCTTGCTCTTCACTTTCCCACATTTCATCACACTTTCTTTGTTTTTCTTTTTCCGTTTGCTTTTTCTCAACTCCTACACACACACACACACACACA
Organism: Gossypium hirsutum; assembly: GCF_007990345.1. Taxonomy (NCBI): domain Eukaryota; kingdom Viridiplantae; phylum Streptophyta; class Magnoliopsida; order Malvales; family Malvaceae; genus Gossypium; species Gossypium hirsutum. The sequence goes on from NC_053446.1 coordinate 25,656,190, forward strand.
CACACTCACTCTCTCTCTCTCTCTCTCTCTCTCCTCTCTTTGCTTTTTCACATTGCCACCATCATTGTTGTATAAGAACAACCCCCCTTTTCCACTCAATTCCAACTGTAAACCTTTGCTTCTTGTTTTTCCTTGGAATATAATTCTGGGTTGTTTCTTGTGTCTTCATTCTTTGGTTTTTACCCTTATTCTCCATCTGGGTCTTCAAATTTTCCTACAAAGTTTCTGTCTTCCTTTTTTTTTTTTGTTCTCTCCCATGGAAAAAGATCAGGTTTTTATGGGTGAGGCAGTACAAGCAGGTTGGAATTCTTGCAGTTTTGGGATGGAAATGGAAACAGATGAACTGAATTGTGTTGGAAGTTGTTTTTTGAATCCCAAATGGCATAATTTAATGGATCAGAGCGATCCCTTTGAGTCAGCATTGAGTTCTATGGTGTGTTCTCCAGCTGCATCCAATGCTGGAAGTACTAATTTTCCTGCTTCTGGTGATAATACAATGATGACAGATTTGATTGGAAAATTAGGAAATATTTGTAATACTGGTGATATTTCACCCCAGTCATTGATTAAACCACAAAATAATAACAACAATTGCAGTTCCAACACTTCCTGTTACACTTCTCCATTGGATTCACCACCCAAGCTCAATCTTTCTATGATGGGAGGAAACCAGATACTCAAACATCCAAGCTTGGTACCAGTTTCAGTTGACCCTGGATTTGCTGAGAGGGCTGCTAGATTTTCCTGCTTTAATGGCCTAAATGCTCAGCTTGGAGTGACTGAAGCTGAATTTGTTCAGCTGACCAGAGTTTCCACGAATCAATCCGTTATGGTCACTGGATCTCAAGTACATGTTCCAGACAGCAACAAGAACACACTCCAGGATGGAAATTCATGTTCTGATAAGAGAAACAGTAGGCTCTCAAGGTGTTCATCGCCAGAGAATGGTGATTCCAAAGATGAATCTTCAATATCTGAACAGATCCCAGGTGTGGGTTCAAGCATCAAAGCCCAAAACGATGCCAATGCCAGGAAAAGGAAATCAATGCCCAGAGGGAAAGCAAAAGAAACCCCATCTCCAGCAGCTGCTGATGCTAAGGTATTGTTGTCTTTGAATTATCAAATTCTGAAGATAAATCTATAGAGAAACTAACATTGTTATCCATTTTAGATTGCTGAGGAGAACGATGAATCCACTGCCAAACGAAGCAAGCAACAAAATGACAGTGCTAAAGCAGAAAATAAAGAGAATCCCAAGCCACCAGAGCCGCCAAAGGACTACATCCATGTCAGGGCCAGAAGGGGTCAAGCAACTGATAGCCATAGTCTTGCTGAAAGAGTAAGAAACTTCAAAACCAAGGATCTTTAGTCATTCATTGCAGGGGGTATTTAGGATTTGTATTAATCTGTTTATCTTTTTGTAATCTTGTATTTATCCAGGTTCGAAGAGAGAAAATAAGTGAAAGGATGAAGTTCCTTCAGGATCTTGTTCCAGGTTGCAATAAGGTGAGTTTGAAGATGGTAGACCATTTTCAGACATTTTTAATCTGGGAATTTTACTAAATTGTGAATAAAATTTGTTGCAGGTGACTGGCAAAGCACTTATGCTTGATGAAATTATCAACTATGTGCAGTCGTTGCAGCGTCAGGTCGAGGTAAACCGGAATTCTCCAGTGTCTCTTTCGTTAATTGCACTATTGATTTCAGTTTTGGGTGCTTAAAATTGCTTCTTATATTCTATATTTTCTACAGTTCTTATCTATGAAGTTGGCTACTGTAAATCCAAGGATGAATGCTAACACGGAAGCCTTACTGTCTAAGGATGTAAGTTAATATTCCTCCATGGTATTGTTATCTGTTTATGGTTTAAGTCATCTGAATTTCTGAGTGACAAACTTGCATCGGTTGCGTGCTGCAGATGTTTCGGTCTCGTGGATCTTTGCCGCATTCTCATTATCCAATGGATTCTTCTGCGCTGGCATTCGGTTTAAGGTACCAACCCCAGCAAGGGCTTCCTATGAACAATGGCATATCCAATGACACACAGATTCAATTCTCAATGAATCCAGCAAATGCTGCCTTGCATAAAACACAAGGATTGCAGCTGCCTCCTGTTGATGGTATTTCTGATGCTAACCCTCAGGTAATCAATAAAACCACTAGTCTCTGAGTAGTTTGTAGTTAATTCCTGGTTAATATCGTTCAGAATCTTAAGCGAAAGCTGAATAAATTGTCTTCAGATTGGATCATTTTGGGGTGATGACCTCCAAAGCATTGTTCAAATGGGATTTGGCCAGAATCAACCACAAAGCTGTCAAAGTAAGCATAGTTGAACAAGATTTTGATGAAATTATGTGGTGCATGCCAAGTGAAAACTGAGATGTAATTAACCATTAGAACAACAATTTCTGATTCACTTTTAGGCCCTCCATGAGAGACAAAGAGAGGCCTTTGTATATACAGAAGAATTACAGCTTGAGAGAAAATTGATCTATTAATCTGAATATTCCCAGATTGTTTTCTGCAAATTCATTCTTTAGCGAATTCTTACAGGGATTCCTGATTTGTAATATGGTAGGACTAATTGCAATGAAGTGGGGCATTATTTATGATTTCAACCATGTGTGTTGGCCTTACCTAATTTAGAAATGAAAGTTGATATTTCCATTTGAGAAACTTTATACCTAACTTAACCGAATTTGAATTATGGACAGACAAAGATATTATTTCGAGCTAAATCCCAGATTTTAGTTAGGGGAATATTTATGAGAACTGAATCCCATGAATTTGTCCATTTTCCTTTTCAATTTCTTGGCAACCAAACAAATAGTAGAGTTGAATGAAAATGATTGATAGTTTTTAGCTGGAAATTCTGAAGATGTTGGGGCGGGGATTAAATTTAAATCTGTTTTAACTAATGGGAAAACTTAGATTTGTTTATTTGTAAACAGCTGTTAAAGGTGGGGACAAATCGTCACTTAAGTCTGAACTTTATTATTAACAATGATCTGTTTCCTTGAGCTGGAATCCAATCTCATTTCTTGACGTGACTTAATTAACACATTATTATTTCTTTTCCAAATAATATCTTACTTCTTTTTGTTAATAATTTTAAAATTTTTAATTTTTTTTCCGTTAGGGTAGTCACCCATAGTTCCTCCCAACCCATAATACGCTTTAGCGCACTCAAACCCACATCCTCCTATATTAATAACAATACCTATACCAATTGAGCTAAGATTCAATCGACAACATTGAGAAAAGAAAAATTATTATCTTTGATTTTGGGTGTTTCAATTTTTGGTATATTTCCAATCACATTTAGTTGATATATTTGTTTTTTAAACTTTTAGTTGAAAGGCTCACAGAGAAAATAAAAATTGAAAAAAAAGAGACCAAATTTACACGATGTGTAAACATTGAAGGTTAATTTTTTTAAAAATCAAGACTAAATTAGCATGTATAAATGTTGAGAGTTAAAATTACTATTATGACTTTCACCAAAGCAAAAAAAAAAAAAAACTATTATGACAATTTTAAAAGCTAACACATCATCTTTTTGCCCACCATTTAATAGTTGGTGACTAAAATAGAAAAAAATCGAATAATTGAATAACCATTTTGTAACTTTTCATAGTTAAAATATAAAAAAAACTTACAAATAATTGAATACAGTTTACACAAAATTATGCTATCCATTCTTAAAAAAAAAGTTGTATTTAACATTTATTTTGAAAAGATTTATATCTATTTCTATAATACCTATAAAACTATCAAGGCTAATATACAAAAAGGCCCTTTAAGAATTACACTTTGTTTAAAGAAGCCCTTAAATTATTTTTATAGTTAAATAAGTATCTATCTTTAAATTATTTTTATAGTTAAATAAGCATCTATCTTATGATCTTTACTTATAAAAGTCATTGATTTTAATATTAAAGTAAAATTATTTTTAATTTCAAGCTTTTATCTTAATTTCTCGTTGATTCAATAAAAATGCTATACACTTTTAACATCACCATAAAATTTGAAGAAGTAACTAAAATATTCAAAAGAGTAATTAAATGGGTCATGCATATATATATAAGCACATTAAAAAATTTGGAAATATTATTTTGTTTTACTTTCAAAAACATTAGTTTATTTTTATTTAATAAAGTATTCTCATCAAAATCACATTAGCAAAAAATTAGTGTAAAAATTTAAAATAGTTTTACTTTAATATTAATCAAGGTCTTTTATGGATATAAATCATAGGATAGGGACTTATTTAACTACAAAAACAATTTAAGGACTTATTTAAACAAAGTGCAGTAATTTAAGAGCTTTTTTAGTATATTAGCCAACTATCAACTCTAAAAATACAAATACTAAACTACATATTTGCACTTGAAAAATTTTAAAATTAATTATTCAATTTTTAATTAAAATATTAATAAATATATTTAAATTTCCTTAATTAGTTAAAATATTAATAAAATGTATTACTTTTAACACAGCAAAATCTTTACTAAAGTAAAATTCTTTAATTGGTTATTTTCATTAAGGTGAATTTTGAATAACTTTTTATTAATTTTTATCATATTTAAATTGATAAAATAAATTATTTTTGATAAAATTTAAATTATTGAATCCTGTTTTTTATCAAATAAAATATTATTTTTAGCATTAAAATTAATGGATACTTATTTTTTAATCCTATTTTTATTAAAATAATATTTTAATTATTTTTATTACAACTAATATTAATGTATTTTTAAATTAAAATTAATTAATTAATTTTTTATTAAATTAAATATTTATTAAATTTATCTATTATTTTTTATATTTAAAATGATAAAATAAATTAACTTTTTTCTTTTTATTTATGAAATATATTCTTTAAAAACTTAATTGACAAAAAATAAATTAACTATTATATCTTAATGTTTTATTACACAAACTATTACTCCCATTGTCGCAATAAAATGTCATAGTTGACGTTTTTAACGTAAAATTTAACTATTTTAATTAATTAAATTTTATAAAAAATATATTTAAAAACTATTTCGTTGAAATTTATTATAATATTTTTTTTCAAATTTTTATTTATAATAAATTTTAAAGAATAAGAAAACACAGTTAAAATATTTTAATCATTAACAGTCAAATGTGACAAATTTAGTGGACGGATGAAATAATTATTTTTATTTATTTTATTACCATTAACATTGAAGTGTTTATTAAAATAAAAATAATTAATTAAGTTACTATTTTATTTTATTTCTCTATATTTTATTTGACATTAATACTTTTTTTTTTAATGTGAGGTTAGGAAAATATACTAACACAATTTGGTATAGCTTGAAACAATCCAAAAAAGGATGGTAGAGAGTAGAGACAACATTACTAGCAAATTCACACTCGTGGAATGTGATAGGCGTATTGAAGATGTTTCATTACGGGGATCTAAGAAATTAGTTACTAATTTTGTTGATTGTGAAGTGTTGTGGAATTTTTAAACACAAAGCGCACATACCATACATATAGTATAAAAATTTCGATTCTATTGTAAACAAAAGGAAAATCATGATGAGATTCAATCATTTGAAATCTACTTCTTCAAGATCTAATTTATATTAATAATCTTTCGTTGTGTAAATCATGTCTTTACATAGGACTTTTAATTATAAATGCATAAAAGAAATATACTTAACAATGCAATGTATCATTTTATATACATGAATGTACCTAATGCCATGTAACATGAATCTTGTAAATCTCCAAATGAATATTCATCCATTACATGCAAAGAATGGATGTGTTACAACACTTCCCTCAGAGACCAATTTTAGCTAACTAATTAACACATTAAGGTAATTCAATCCAAGTTAAAAAAAAATAAAGAGGAATTCAAAATATTAGCGAAAGGAATTGTGAAATAAGAAAACAATTGTCTTCCTATATCTGTAAATTTAGGTACCTAACTTCTCCCGCTATGTCTTCCTTCAATGAGCCTTTCTATCCTCCTATCCTTATGCTTTGGATGTTAACCTCACACTCATGATTAATCACTAAGTTCTCGTGAATCAATGATGAATCTAATTATCAGACCAATTTCCTATATTTTTATGATAAATTGCAATCTAATAAAGGTATTAAGCATCAACCTTAATTTGAATACTTATGATGTTTAAGTATATTCCTATCCTAACTACAAATTTACAATTTCAAAGTTCAGTCACAAACTATATTGATTGGGTCTAATCTAAGCTCTCATTCCTAAGTTCACTTAGATAACACTAAAACAATTCCAAAATTGGCTAGATAATGGAAAGCATTAAACATAATCAACATAAACAACCTTTATTACCATTAGAATAAGAATCGTGAAAGAGCTCAATTGAGATTAAACAAAGGGTTTCATTAGTTCCCTTAAAAAAAAGCTCATTATGGCAAAGAGCATATCAAACAAAAATTGAATATCAATATGAGAGCAAAAACTAAAAGATAAAGACGTTGAAATCCTAGAGTAGTAATCTTCCTCCTTTCACTCCCTTAAATCTTGCCTTCAAAATCCTTCAATTCTTGTCCCAAATGGCTATGTAATCACCCCTTGATGATACCTTTCAAAATCCCCTCTTCTCTATTTAAGTCAGCTAAAAATAAGTTTAGAAGGGATGAAAATGTGATTTTAATCAAAACACAATATTTTGGTTCGCTGGAGAGCCACCTAAAGGGAAACAATGCCTCCCATGTAGAAAGCAAGCTACTTGTTTGACATTTCCTTTGTATTTTGAAGTTGGCGTGCAACTTAGGTGGGAAGCATTGCTGCCCAAATGGTGAGTAGATTTCCAAGAATGACTTTTCTTCATGTTTTGCTTCCACTTTACTTGCTCAAAAAAAATATCTCTAAGCTTTATGAAGATCCTACCAACCACTATTTGCAAGATTAGCCTAAAAAATACACATGACACAAACTTAAGATAAAGTAATAGTAAGATTAAACACAAATTTTATTCCTAAAATAATTAAAACTATAACAGCAAAATAATTCTAGTTCATCAAGTTATCATGAAGCTATGAATAGCTTGGAGAAATTTTTGATTGCCATTAAAGAAAATATTCAGAAGTTAACATATTAAGAAATAAGTTTAAAGAGAAGAAATTGGAAGTAACTGCAATAAGGAGAATCTCAAGCAAGATTTTTTTTTCTTGAGTTTAAAATGGATAGGCTAGAAGAATCATTTTTTAAACATGGATATGATTGAATATTAAGTTGGTTTAAATATGTGAAACCATGAACAAGAGGATAAGGTTACAATCACAATTAAATTACTATGAAGATATTAACTCATCAAATAAGTTGGTTTTGATACTTAATTGCTGTCAATTCTTAATTTAGAGTTTCATAATGTGGAGATGCGTTAGCATCAGTGTCACATCCCAAAATTAGGCCTAGAAGGAATAGAAATTAAATTTACATTTTTATTTCCTTAAAAGCATAGGGTAAGAGAATTAGAATGCCTTAAAAATAATTTGTGTTAAGAAAGTAATAAAAATGAGTTTGCTAGTTCAATAGTAAGACATTAATTTACCCATAAGTCCTAAGTTCAAAATCCCTAGTGTAAATTTTAGCCAAAATATTTTATTTTCTTATTTTTACCCCATAAAAGTGCCGAATTTTCAAAATAGCCCACCCTAAAACTATTTTTTAAAAATTTTGTCCTTAATTTAAATAGTCCTAATTCTACATGAAATCCTAAAACCTATTTTAATTAGGGAAAATAGTTTTATAAGTAGGAAATCTTTTCAAACCCTAGAATTTTTATCTAGCAAAATTTTCAATAAAAACTCTCAAAGTTCATTCTTTTCTCCACCATTACCAAATCAACCTTCAATCAAAAGAATTCAAAGTTTTCAAAATTGTCCCTCTGCTTCCGAGTATATCATCAATCTTCTCATCCAAATTAAAGGTTTTGTGTCATCAAACCCTACAAGTACTACTATGCGGACCCTACATGTTATTTATGTGAACCCAATATGTTTAAATATACGAACCCTATATATTGTTTATGTGAACCCTACATGTGGTATATGTGAACCCTATTTATTGATTATGCAAACTATATGTATGAACCCTAATGCATGCGAACCTTAGATGTGCGAACCCCTAGGTGCGAACCCACATGTGCGAACCCTAGGTGTGTACCCTATATATGCGAACCCTATTTATGTATGTGTTAGCTGAATTAAGAATGTTAAATCGCATGAAGATACTGTATATGTGAATTTTTTTTCGTTCACTTAAATTAATTGTATATTTGAAATTGATGTGAATAAATGCATAAATACACACCGCTAAGTGATAGTATGAAATATTGAATGTAACATCCATTGATGATAAAAAGTATACTATGCTAAGTATATGTGTATAATTACATGAAATTGGGTATGGAGAACAGAGGAGTTCCGTGGGAGATAGTGGCAATTTAATACCACATCAAAAATCAGTACTGCACGAAGTAGGAGGCAATGTCATCAAAATCAGATAAATCGGGATGATAGTTTAAAAAGCCATCAAAACCAGGCAACCGAGATGGTAAGCTATTATAGTAAAAGTCATCGTTATAGATGACAAGTGAATGACCATCTTCACTGGGAAATCCGAGATGGTTAGTTATTGATGTGTTTTGGAGTGTCGAGCAATGCTCTAGGGCGGATAGGATGGATGGGTGGGAAATGTAAAATTAGAATTCATTGCATCATGAGTATAATCTGTACATGCATGGATTTATTGAATTCTTCTTATGTTAAGCTAAAATTGCCATTATGCCATACAACAAATGCTTTACTATTTGTATGTTTATTTATATAATGGTTTAAAAATTAGACTCACACTGAGCTGTCATAAGTCCACCCTCCCTTTTTTACATCTTAGGTAACGTAAAGAATTAGGACTAGAATGGCATCGGAAGAACCTCAGATTAGCAGTTGTTTTTTTTATATATATTTATTATCTTAAAGTTTCCCAAAAGTTTTTCTATGATCGTTTTATTTTTGGGTTGTAATCATTAAGTATTTCTTGCTTTTATATATTAGGTTTGGGTTATTTAGTTTATTTATGTTAAGCATGATACTTAATTAATACTGTGATAATTGCATGCTATAGGGTTTAGAAAACTAATATTTTCATAATTATTTTTCGTTGTTTTAAAAAATAGTTAAAGCTTTAAATAAATCTTTCTCGAAAAACCTTAAATCATTTTTTAAGATGCCACAATAATAGAATTGTAATTAAATTACTAAGAAAAATTGACTTAATAAATGAATAGTTTTCTAAAAATAAAAGAGTGATTTCCTTACATATTAAACGCAAGTAAAAAGGTGGTTTTACAGGATAGCTTCGGTGATCGAATGTAACGCATTAAACTTGACTAAAACTCCTAGGTCGGGTCGAGGGTGTTACATTAAGTGGTATTAGAGTCATATTTTCTAAACATGGTTTTAAAACTTTTAAATGAGCATTTTAAAGGAGTATGCATGCATAGGTATAAATTTTACGATATTAAGTAAGTCTTTATTCAGTCCGAAGAATCAGATGTTAGGTATTCAGTCTGAAGAATCAGATGTCAGGTACTGTAGAAAACTTTCTAAGAAGTAGAAAAACTTTAGATAGAAATGTAGCGTAAACTGAAAACTTGAAATAAGTACTAATTGCTTGAAATTGTAAGGATATCATTATGACCACCCAAGGCAAACATGGTAGGGGTAGACCGTGTAGGGCTGTACCCGTTAAACCAGCTACGGTACAGGGAGAAAACCCAACCTAAGAATACGTAGAAAATCCTATGCCAATGATGGTGGAGGTCGCAAGAACGAAGATATGGGAATGGGATATCAGAACAATGGAACAGTTGGAGACGATGTTGTGACTCAAGCTATGCTAAGAGCTCTCCAAAGGGTTGGCAGAGCGGGTAATGGAAACGGAAAGACGATCCCGGAAAGCTCAAGTCTAATGGGGCCAAATTGTTCAAGGGAGTCGTCAGAACAACTCCCACTGTAACAGAGTATTGGATGGAAACAAAAAAAAGAATTTTGGAAGACCTAAATTGCACTCTGAAGCAAAAGCTAAAAGGAGTTGTGTTAAAGCTAAGAGACGAGGCGTATAGGTGGTGGCAAGCTATTGTTAGGGGAACACTTGTGGAACGAATAACTTGGAATCATTTCCAAGAAGATTTTTAGAAAAAGCATGTGGGTCCCAGTTATGTTAAAGCCTGAAGATACAAATTAATCAAACTAAAGCGTTAGTTTTGGAGTATGAAGCAAGGGTTAAGATGCGACCCAAAAGTGCAAGTGGCACTCCACCAGGAAAGGAATTTTGAAAATTTGGTTGAAAAGACCAAATTCTTAGAGGAAATCAAATGCACGAAGTGGGAAAAGAGGCAAAAAGTTCCAAATAAAAGGGAATCAGGTTAAAATAATTTGATCCGCAGGCCTGCTAAAAGGGCTAAGCCACAACCCAAGTCCAATGACGAACGTACTCCAAAGTGCTAGTATTGTGAGAAACACCACACAAGAGAATGTTGGAAAAAGATTGGCGTTTGGCTTAAGTATGGGTCAAAAAAAACCAAATAAAATATTGTCCCCATTGGAATAGACCCGCTCAACCACAAAGTTAGGGCCAAAACCAGACCCAAACATAAAGAAATCATAGTCCCTATTGAAACAATGAAATTTAAGGCTAGAAAGTGTTGGCACAAGGTGAAAACTGGGTAAAATCGAGGCAACCAACTTTAGTTTATGCGGCAAGAGGATAGGAGCGTAAGGATGTCGCCGATGTCATCATAGGTACATTCCTTATCCATTCTGTACCTTTCTTTGCTTTAATTGATGTGGGATCTACTCATTTATATGTAGCATTGAATATGGTTGAAAAATTGAAAGAAAAAGTAGAAAAAATAAGTAATGTTATGATAGTAATAAACCCATTAGGACAAACAGTTAGGGTAGATGGAATTTACAAAAGATGTCTATTGGAGTTGCAGGAGGAAATTTTTTCCACTGATCTATGAAATTTTCATTTGGGGAATTCGATCTAATTTTGGGCATGGACTGGTTAGTGGAGCACCAAGTAAATTTGGATTATGCCTTAAAAAGGGAAACTTTGAAAACTAAAGACGGCAAAAGAAATTGTCATGGTGGGAAACAGAAGAAATTAATTGTCAAAAGTGATTTCAACCATGGTCGCATAAAAGTTGGTTCATAAGGGCTGTCAATCATTTTTAGCCTATGTCAAAGGTGTCAAAGTCACCGAATCCAAAGTAAGTGACATTCTAACCATTGGTGAATTTCCTGACATTTTTCCCGAAGAGTTTCCAACGTTACATCTGTATCGCAAGGTAGAGTTCAGAATTAAGGTGATGTGAGGAATCGCATCAATTACGATAGTTCTTTATTGTATGGTGCCAAAGGAGTTAAAAGAATTAAAAATTCAACTTCATGAGTTGCTAGGTTGTGGTTCGTTAGACCCAATATTTCCCCATGGGGTGCACCAGTACTATTCCTGAAAAAGAAGGATGGGTCATTTCGGCTATGCATCAACTACCGTAACTAAAAAAGTTAACTGTGAAAAATAAATACCCTTTACCTAGGATAGATTACTTATTTTATCAATTCTGAGGTGCCACAGTATTTTCAAAAATTAGCCTAAGAGCGAGGTATTATTAACTGAAGTTTAAAGAGACATATATACCCAAAACAACATTTAGAACTCATTATAGGCACTATGAGTTTTTTGTCATGTTGTTCGAGTTAACAAACGCGCCACCAGCATTCGTAGATCTCATGAACTGAGCGTTTCAACCTTTCATTTACCAATTTGTCTTATTATTAACGACATATTAGTGTACTCGAAATAAAAAATGGAGCACGACAAACACTTAAGGATCGTTTTACAAATTTTATGAGAAAATAAACTTTTCGCAAAACTTAGCAAGTACGAATTTTGACTTAAGAAAGTCATGTTCCTAGGTCACATTATATTCGCCGAAGGAATTCAAGTAAATTCGGAGAAGATAAAAGCAGCCCTAGAATGGAGAAAATGAAAGAATGTCTCCAGAATTTGGAGTTTTCTGAGCTTAATGGGATATTATTGAAGATTTGTTGAGGGTTTTTCCCTAGTGGCCGCCCCCTTGACTAAGTTACTAAGGAAAGACATGCCTTTTAAATGGACCGAGGAGCAGCAAAATAGTTTCGAGAAGTTAAAATCAGTTCTAACTCGAGCTCCTAACCTAATCCAACTTGAATTAGGAAAAAAATATGTTATTTATTGCGATGCATCATATATGGGACTCGATTGTGTTTTAATGCAAGATGAAAAAGTGGTCACTTATGCCTCAAGGCAACTTAAGACGTATGAGTGCAACTACCCTACATATGTTATAGAGTTAGTCGCGGTAGTCTTTGCACTTAAAATTTTGAGGCATTATCTTTATGGAGAAAAGTGCACAATTTACACACCACAAGAGCTTGAAATACCTCGTAACGCAAAAAGAACTTAACCTACGACAAAGGAGATGGATCGAGCTACTCAAAGGCTATGGTTGCACAATTAAATACCATCCATGGAAAGTAAACATTGTAGCAGACACCCTAAGCAGGAAGGCAAAAACGAAACTAAGGGAAATGTTTGCAAGATTGAGCCTTTACGATAATGGAGGCAACCTAGCCGAATTACAAGTAAAATTGACCTTGGAAGAGGAAATAAAAACCAAATAGCTCATGGATGGTGAGTTATTGATGCACAAAAAAAGGGTAGAAATGGATCAATGGAAGACTTCTCAATCAATGGGAAATGATTCCTTTACTTCAAAAATAGATTTTGTGTGCCAAATGATCCAGAATTGAAATAGAAGATACTTAGGCAAGCCCATAACAACCCATACTCTATGCATCATGGAAGTAAGAAAATGTACCAAAAATTGAAAGAATTATATTGGTGGCCAGGATTAAAAAGAACGTGGCGAATTTTGTGGCAAAGTGCTTGACATGCCAACAAGTAAAAGTGGAACATCAATTTCCGTTAAGGATGCTACAACCGATCATAATTCCACAATGGAAGTGGGAAATAATAACAATGAATTTCGTAAGTGGGTTACCTTTAACTCCCACAAAGAAGGACCTAGTATGGGTGATTGTGGATTGACTCACCAAATCAGCCCACTTCATTCCAGTTCAAACCGATTACCCCTTAAAAAAATTAGCAAAGTTGTACATTGCGGATGTAATACCCAAATTTGCCCAGCCCAAAAAACAAATAGAAAATAAATCAAATATAAAAAACCAAATAGATAAAAAAAAGTTAAAACAAATGTCCATTTACAATAAAACAGACCCTAAGCCCAAATATCATAATCCATACCCATTTTTAAATATTTTGTAAATAATGATATTCAATTTTGTTGATGTATTTTTATTTGTGAATTAAATTTATTGTTTTAGTATTTTAGATTTGTTATCATGCATTTTTTTTATATTTGTTATATATTATTACTAAAATGTTGTTTTGTTACGATACATTAATATTTTATCATGTATTCTTATTGTATAATATTATTTATATAATAATTTATTTTGTATAATCTATCAATGATTTTGAATTATATTCTTTTATACCAATTTCTATACATTCTACTTATTTAGAAAATTCCAATATTGCATTTATTCCAATGTACATTATTATATATTATTATTTACAATATGCTTATGAACTATTTATTCTAGATCAATGCTTGTACATCTTATAATATTCACTTCAAAATTCATTCGAATAAATTTCTTTTATTTAACATTATTCTTAATTTTATTTTAAATCTATTTCCAAGCTCATATATATTATTATTTTTTAAAAAACCATTGTAGAGATAATATTTTTAGGTTATATTTTTTACCTTAATGTGTCTTTTGAAATTAATTATTAATTCTTTTAATTTTCGAATGTTAATATTGGTATTTGCATAATGTGTTTAAAATTATTGTTGTTGTGCTTGTTTGAATTTATCTATTGCTTGCTTATTTCTCTTTAGTGTATGTTTACACTACAAATTATCCTTTTATGTTATACATGGACATTCAATCACACCATGTTTGTTTTAAAAAGTTATGTTTCATTAAAGCATCAAAATTATTTTATTCCGTAAATTTTCGAAATACTCGGTGTTCATGATTCTCGAGAAAATTGTGCCCTAACTTACTGGGCTTCAATTCTTTTCGATGAATTTAGATAACGAAGTATTTCTTTTGCAATAAAACCATACAAATTTTAAATAAAAGTTTTTCGGGATTTCAAAATGTTGGATCCTAATTCACTGGATATGACATTTTGCTACCTCGAATTAAGGATTTTTTTAAAATAAAGGCAATATTCGGCATTTAGGAATTTCGAGAAATTGAACCTTAACTTACTGGGTTCTAATTTTTTGTTCGGCCCAAATAACCAAATATCCTTCTCAAAATGCATGGATTTTAAAAGTCAAAGGATAAACTTAATTTTGAAGATTAAAAATGTTGCACCCTAACTCACTGGGTGTGACATTTTATTTCTTTGAAATAAGAGTGTCTTATTATTCAATTCAATTTATTCAAGCTAAAAGAATCGTATTTTAAACTCTTTTCAAATTTTCGATACTAAGACATTAAACAATCGATTTGGTACCAATTTTGGGCGTTACGAGGGTGCTAACCCTTTCTCATGCGTAACCGACTCCCAAACCTATTTTCTAAAAATTCGTAGACCTAAAATCGTTTTCAAGGTGATCCGATCACACCACAATAAAAGATCGGTGGCGACTCCAATTTTCGTTTTTAAGTCAACTGCTAATTTTTTGTTTAAAAAAATTGTTTCGACAGCGGAGATTGTTAAACTACATGGAGTATCAGTTTTAATTATATCTGATCGAGATCCTCGTTTCACTTCAAGGTTTTGGAAGAAACTACATGAAGCATTGGGAGCAAAACTCGATTTTAGCACAACATTCCACCCACAAACCGATGGATAATCCAGAAGAACAAACCAAATTCTAGAAGACATGTTAAGAAGCTGTGTCACTGACTTCCGAGGTAGTTGGGAGGAATTTTTACTACTTGCTAAATTTTCTTACAATAATAGTTATCAAGCAAGCATAAAGATGACACCATACAAAGCATTTTATGGGAGGAAGTGTTGTACACCCCTATGTTGGATGGAATTGAAAGAAAGAAAAATATTAAGTTTTGAATTGGTACAAGAAACCGAAGAGAAAGTTAGTTTGATTTAAGAGAGATTAAAAATAATCTCAGATAGACAAAAGTCATATGTCGACCAAAAGAGAAAATATATCAAATTCAATGTGGGATAACAAGTCTTCTTAAAAGTCTCACCTTGGAAAAGGTTCTAAGGTTCGGCAGAAAAGGGAAACTAAGTCCTCATTTATTGGTCCTTATTGTAACACCCCTCACTCGGTTTAGACGCCAGACCCGAGTTACAAGATGCTACATCAACTAACAGAACTTAATCACATGCATATATGGTTTCGAATAAGAGAAACGACTACTAAAATTAACGTTTAAAGAAAAGTTCATGGCTAATTTAAACATTTAAAAGACAATAGAAATAGTTTAAACCATAATTAAGGTTCATTTTTAATAAATATTAAAAAACCACGTAGGTACCGGTACCGAATAAGCTGGTATCAATATTTTTATCACGAGTACTAATACTTGTATATTGGTATTGATAGTAAAGTTGGATTCTGTCAAATTTTGAAAATGTCCCAACTTCGAGGTACCAATATTTGTATCCCGAGTATCTATACATTTACCCAAAATACCAAAAATTCACAAGTTAAAATGTTATCCTTGCTTAAACAATGTTCTACTTAACACACAAATTATAATCTAATTTAACTGAACTAATTAACATCCTTTAAACATTTACCATGCCACATCTATACATTTAAATAAGAATATCTAACATGCATTATCAACCTTAATCTCAAACGTCAATTTAGTCGCAAATGAAGTCCAAAACAATATCCATATTTTGTCAATCCAATACCAAGATAAAATTAACAAAATAATGTTAATAATCAAAACTAAAACTCTAACCTGCATTGCCTTTATTGAGTGAGTTCAAAAGAATCGCAATAACCACCTACTAAAAAATATTACCTTGCTTAGATCACTTCCTTCGCCGCTCTACTCACACTGAAAAAAATACTTATATGCAAGATGTTAATATGGAGTGTGAGATTAAATATGCTCAGTGAATGTTCGAAACCATCGCTAGGCGTACATAATGTCATATGTTAAGCAAGAGTATACGAAGGCACATTCACAACCATATATTTATCAATGCAAAATAATATAACCATACTTCATTATCGCATAGGCTAGCATATACTCTCACGTGTATTTACACACAATATAACTCATATATAATTCAAATAAGATAATTTGGCAGCTTAAGATTATGAAACGTAAAAGTGGACTCTATCACCACACATTGGATAAACAGATCTCCATCACACTAATGACTTAAAGATTCTAACATGTCCCGTAAGTGTAGCATAAAAATAAACACTCTCCAATACACCAACATGTCCCGATGAATAAAGCTTAGCTCAACATTCCCTTATCTCTCCAACCTATCCCAAGGCATCAACGCCCAAATCACAAAACACAAAGGTAAATACTGACAATCTTATGGCATGCCAACTATATCCAACGGTTTTAAGAGATCACAAGGTCAAAATATCCACAATAGCACATATTTAGTTATTGTTATAATGTACATAATCTCTATTCATATTCATAAATTCACATCACAATCTCAAACACAATGCACACTTATCAGATTCACATTTACTTGCACTTTAAGTGCCACAATAATGCTCACTGATCTATCATTTATCACACCTCACATGTGTGCATTAAAATTAGTACATCGTATATGACATACAAGTATTCTCATATATTATCTTTCATAATAGCATAACATATCACAACTCGTCATACACTAGGCATAATTCCACAACAAGGCAAAAAGTATAGAAAAGGCTTAATCTTGAAACTTAGGGCGTGTTTGGTTCAGTGTAATAGGTAATCCATTACGCCCCGATTATGCCCCTATTACATTACCCACCTATTCCGGCGTTTGGTTCGCTGTAATCGGTATTACGCGCCTATTACAATACCGACCTAATCCCCAAATTCACAGCTTTTCTATTCCCTTCCCAAATCGACGCTTACCCATTACGTCCGACTTCCCTTCCCAAGTCTCTGTTTTACCCTCTCTCCCTACCCGAAATCGACCTCCACCCTCTCCTTTTTCTTTCCTCATAATTTCTCCTCCCATTTCTTTACCGATTCTCTCTCTCGGTCTCCCATTTTTTACCCGAAATCCACTGCTTCATTTTTTTCTCTACGGTCTCGGCGTTTGGTTTTGTTGAGGTATGAATCTTGAACGATTACCCTATTACACTGCTTTCATTGTGCTGCTGCTGATTTTGGTTGATCAATTGGTTGATCAGTTTGTTTTTATGCTTTCTTGTTATCTAACTTTCAGTAGTGTTCGATTCAAACGATAGTTATTTGTGTTTCTCATTTGAATCCTCTTTATTCCTTTGTCCTTATGTCATCTTGTTTCTGACAATGTAATCCTCTTTATGTATTTTTTAAGGCATTTTTGATGAATTAAATCTGTTTCGTCTCCCTTCTTCCTTTCTCTTCCTCCTTGCTATTCTGTCTCTATTTCTTCTATTTTCTTCTGAATTCTCTGCTGTTTCTGTCCTCCTTTCTTTTTCTGCTTTTCTTCTGGCTTTCTACTTTGTTCCATAACAGTGTGTTTCCAATTTGTTCTGAATGAATCCTTACGTGATCGGTGATTCAGTGATCTCTCTTTCTCTTTGTTTGTATAAGTTCAATTGAAGAATCATCTGAAAAATTAATATATATGTAATAAAATTAGAAATATTAGAACAAAGTGCAATCTTACAAATCGTCCTATACACCGCATTATTTTCCTATTTATTAGTTTCTTAGTAATGTGATTCAATAATGTTTATATACATAGTTGATGGATTATTGTTGTTGTATATATTGAGACATATTGAATGGAAACCACCTCCTGCATTGAATCATGCAAAGTAAATAAATTAATTGTGTTTGCTAGAGTTGGAGAGTGGATCTGGTAGTATTTGATACTTATTTGGACATAACTATAGGATATGATCTTCAAGAATATAAAATAACAAAGAAAATTGAGTATACTTGCATATCATATTCGATACTCACCTAAAATCTAGATAAAATAATGGTAACTAAGATAGAATGTAAATAATCTGGATAAGGTATTGGTACAATCTTTATTGGTTTGGAGAACCGTTTAAAGGGAATTGAAAATCTATGTTATTCGAACACCTCATTTTTTTCTTTATTGGGTAATACCATGATTGATTTCATAGTGATTATTCATAGCTGTTTGGATTGGTTTAACAGGGAATGTTGTGTTGAAGACCATATTTTCCTTGTTTGAAATTTGTAAATGTCTTCAATAAAAACTATCAAAAGCGAAGATTGTTGGTGCCAATTACATTATCTAGATGCAACTTCAATTGATAGGATAGTATATCTCAATTAGATAGGGCGTATGACTGGGGTTATTATCACCAAGCAAAAGTAAACAGAAGCAAAATAGAGGAAATGTTGAAAAATGAACTATGCAATTACTGCATGCTTAATCTCCATAAAATTGGGAAGATTAGGACTTAATATTCTTAAATTTGGAGCATCTTGATGTCTTAAATTGTCGTGGATCTTTATCTTCAAATTATTTGTCACTGCATAATGTGAGAGAAACCTGAGGTGTGATCTTTAAGTTGTCATTTTTTGATGCATGCGATGTGATGAGTTCTCAATTGTCATCACTAGGAATAAATCATTCTTTATGAGTAAGGAGTAATGGCATTTTCTTGTGTGTTAGGTATTAAACTTTCTAGGGCATATAATTCTTTTTCTTTTCTGTTTTGCGTTGGATCTTAATTTCTTGATACCGACAAGTCACTTATTCTGAATTTTTTTGTTACTTATTTTCTAACTTTGAAAATGCTTATTTTGTATGAATTTTGAAAATATCAGTTAATAATATTGAAATAAACTTCATTATTCCTCTTCTTTTTAAAAAAAATGGTTTAAAAGGTTGGTAAATGTTTGGTTTTGAAGTTAGAAATGGATGTAGTTTGACCATTTAATGTATGGCAAGCAAAATTACGTAAAAACATAACAGCTGAGCTCAGTCTATGATGCAAAGTTGACATTTTATAGTCTTTGTTTTTAATTCTACCCTGCAAGTCAAATGTGAATATATATGAATTTGATTGTTTGGTTCCATCCCAAAGATTTCATGTATGAATTCACATACGGCCTTAACGCCAAAGAGGATCGAATTCGTTAATTACTCTTTAACAGTTTATTTGTTGTTTAGTTGAATATATTTTGCGGAATCACCCATTTCCTTTGTTTTTATCTTGTTTTCATAATGTTTGCTGTAATATTGATTTTGAATCATATATATTCAAAGCTGCCAAGTTGGTATATTTAATAATCTAAATGACTGGTTACTAAAAGAGAGGCTGCTTTGGTTATTGGATGATGAACCAAAAACTGATTTAATGTTGGAATTATTAAATGAATAAAATTGAAGAGTATCCTCTTTATTGATTTTTGTTGTCTCTCAACACTTAATCGATTTCCCTTTTCTCATTACAGGTTCTTTGTTCCAACACTTCTTCATCGCAGTCGTCCCCGATTTGCTCATTACAGGTTAGTTTTTCATTGGTATTCATGGTTTTGTTTGTATGTTTTCCCCGATTGCATGTTTGTATTGCTGTAGCAGCTTTTGTTGTTTCCTTTGTATGGTTTTGTTTATATGTTTGTATTGCTCATTATAGCTTTTGTTTGTATGGTTATGGTTATTGCTGCATAATTATTGTTCTTTTTTTATCACCAATTTGTACGTGGATGACTCGAAATGGCATACACACTTTTTCTTTCCCTTATTCATTCGCAGAAACAATGAACCAAACCCCAATGTCTTATGACCTTTATCTTTTATTTGATATTTTCTTTTCTGGATTATTAAAAAAAATATTAATTTTTTTAAAAGAAAGTAGTATGTATTCAAATCTAAAGTTGAAAACTTTTTGAATTTAAAATAGGTTATATGTTTTTACTAATAGGTAATATTTTTTTTTAAAGAAAGTAGTATGTATTCAAATTATTGGTGTACCAATGCACCAACTTTTTACTAATATATAATTTATTAGTGAAAGCGTACATAAAATCAATGTGATACAAATTTGATATATAATTTATTAGTGAAAGAGTACATATAAAAAGTACATACAAATTTGATACTAATATATAATTATGTTCAACCTTTAATTGATATTATTCAAATAATAATAATTATGTTCAACCTTTAATTATGTTCAATCTTAAAGAGCATTATGCCTACAAATAATGGGCTTAAATCACAGTTATTTGTACATGTAAATACAATACTAGATTTCAATATTTTCCAATCATAATTGCAAATACAATACTATTAATAATAATTATTTGTACATGTAAATACAATACTAGATTTCAATCTTTTCCAATCATAATTGCAAAATTAATCAATGATCAAACTTTGAACATGCTTTATTAAATCTTCAATTTCATTATACGAAATTATATTTAAATTTAAATTTAAGTGTCCAAACTAATCAATGTTCAAACATTGAACATGCTTTAATTAACTAATCAATATATTTATACGAAATGAAATGTTCAAACTAATCAATGTTCAAACTTTGAACATGCTTTATAATTTTAAATTATAATGAGTTTAGTTATAATCTAACAAATACCAACAATTAATTTTAGGTCAATTAATTTTAGGTCAATTATACATATTATATTAAATTTTAATATATTTAAAATGTAATTAAATATATAATCGAACCCATATGAGTATTGATCCCATTGAAGCGGAGGTGAGAGAAGGATTACCTAGTAATGTGGTGGATGACGATGAACCGAATATCACAAATATTCATCCATCGGATGCTTGGGCTAGTTGGAGGATGGAACTAGCCAACCAAATGTTCGATGAATGGCAAGCATCTAGAAATTAGTTTGTGAAACTTTTGTGAAATTTTTGTGAGACTTTTGTATTGATTTTTGTATTGTACTAAACTTGTTGAATTATAATTTAATTTCTTCTCATTCAGCATCTGTTATAATTTTAAATTTTTTGTAGTATGAATCATATATATTCATGATATTGAACTTAATTATAATTTTATAAAGTGTTCACCTTTTGAATCATGATATTAAAATAGTAATTAATATAATTTGTTTTCTTTTTTGTTCTTAAGATCATTATGTCAGGTGTTCTAGAATCAAATGCTTATTCTCAAGCTTCTCGAGGAAGCAAAAGAAAATGGGTTCCAGAAGAAGATGCAGCATTGGTTTCCTGCATGGTGGACCTGCACAATGTTGGAACATTTAATGCTGATACCGGGTTCAAAGCCGGTTATTTAAACGAGTTGGAAAGAATGCTACAAACGGTTTTACCAAATGCAATGTTGAAGGCGAAACCTAATATTGAATCGAGGATTAGGTTACTAAAAAGGGAGTGGTCAATCGTCTACGACATGCTTAATGGCCAAAACAATAGCGGTTTTGGTTGGGACGAGCATAGGCAGCTCGTTGTTGCTGAAGATGCGGTTTGGGACTCCTATTTAAAGGTAAGATTATTTCAAGTCTTTATTATCTTATTTTTACCAAACTTATGACTAATATGATTGCCCCATTTTTTTAGAGTCACCAAGAAGCCGCTCAATTCAGATATCGTACTTTCCCTTACTACGACCAGCTTACTACCATATACGCAAGAGATCGAGCAACTGGGAAAAATGCTCAAACAGCTGCTGATGTTCTTAAAGAAATAAATGCTGCGGATGTACGTACTACAGGTATGGATGAAGAAAGAAACTCATTCTATGACTGCGAAGCTGACATCTCTTTGGATGACATGGATGTTTCTGCTGCGGAGCCGTAACGAGATAGAGACCAAGGGGGTTCCTCATCTTCAAACAAGAGAAAGAAGAAATCTGATGCTCATGATATGTCTTCTTCATTTGATGAGGCTGCCACTTTATTGGCCGAAAACATCAAGGCCGTTGGCGATCAAATCAGTAGGAGTATTGCCTCGGAGGTGGTAGTTCAGCAGAAGTCAGAAGACTATCAAAAGATGGAAGAGAAAGCTTCAAATTTATATTCAGCCTTATGGGAAATTGAAGGTTTAACCGACGATCAGCGGTATGATGCTTTGAGTAAAATTCCAGATCATCCAACTCAAATGATCGTTTTCTTTAGTTTACCTTCTGTTTCCCGATTGGAATGGGTCAGAAGATTTCTTTTTCACCATTAAAAATCAATGTTCAAACTTTTTGATGTTATAAAACTATATAACATATGGATTATGATGTAGAATTTCATTTTCATCTAACCTTTTCTTAATATAAGTTAATTATGTCTATGCAGAATATAATTCTCAAGTTATATATTGATTTTAGTAAATTCATATAAGAACATTTTATTATTAAGAATTTTATGAAATTATATATCATTATTAAATTATATTTAATATTAATTATTTTAAATTGTATAAATTCGTATAAGAAAATTTATTATCAAGAATTTTATGAAATTATATATTATTAAATTATATGTAATAATAATTATTTTAAATTATACAAATTCATATAATATAATTTATTAGTTATAATTATTTTATATTTTATTAAATCATATATTTTAATTAAAATATATTTAATATTAATTATTTCAAATTATCTTTTATAGTATCATATATTATGATTTGAGTAAATTCATATAAGAATATTAATTATTAAGAATTTTATTAAATTATATATTTTAATTATAATATATTTAATAATAATTATGTTAATGTGTCTTTTATAGTATCATATATTATGATTTGAGTAAATTCATATAAGAATATTAATTATTAAGAATTTTATTAAATTATATATTTTAATTATAATATATTTAATAATAATTATGTTAATTTATCTTTTATAGTATCATATATTATGATTTGAGTAAATTCATATAAGAATATTAATTATTAAGAATTTTATTAAATTATATATTTTAATTATAATATATTTAATAATAATTATGTTAATTTATATTTTATAGTATCATATATTATGATTTGAGTAAATTCATATAAGAATATTAATTATTAAGAATTTTGTTAAATTATATATTTTAATTATAATATATTTAATAATAATTATGTTAATTTATCTTTTATAGTATCATATATTATGATTTGAGTAAATTCATATAAGAATATTAATTATTAAGAATTTTATTAAATTATATATTTTAATTATAATATATTTAATAATAATTATGTTAATTTATATTTTATAGTATCATATATTATGATTTGAGTAAATTCATATAAGAATATTAATTATTAAGAATTTTGTTAAATTATATATTTTAATTATAATATATTTAATAATAATTATGTTAATTTATCTTTTATAGTATCATATATTATGATTTGAGTAAATTCATATAAGAATATTAATTATTAAGAATTTTATTAAATTATATATTTTAATTATAATATATTTAATAATAATTATGTTAATTTATATTTTATAGTATCATATATTATGATTTTGAGTAAATTCATATAAGAATATTAATTATTAAGAATTTTATTAAATTATATATTTTAATTATAATATATTTAATAATAATTATGTTTAAATATGATTAAATTATTTATTATTGATATTAATAATCTTATTAAAATTTAAATAACAATAACAATAATCATTTACCAAAACAAATTTATGCTAAGGGTATTCTAGTCATTTTAGTTTTTTCCATTATGTTATTACACCTCTATTACATTCAACCAAACACAAGAATACTATTACGCCTCTATTCCATTACATTCAACCAAACAATTGATTTGCTATTACACCTCTAATCCATTACACCTCTATTCCATTACGCCTCTATTCCAATAGAGCGAACCAAACGTGCTGTTAGGATAGGGGTTTAGGCTAACCCTAAGCTCTTGATTAACACTACGAATTGTGCAAACTAGACTGACTCCAGATACTCACCAATCACGCTTCTGCTTACAAGCTAAAAGCTTAAAACAAGCTTTTTCTTTCCTTTAGACTTGTCCATAATGGCTCCTGATTAATATGGAAATTTACACACATAAGAAACATATTCCAAACTCATCAAAACATCCTTGAACACAACCAAACAGCAAGAAATAAAAAACAATTCAAGTCTCTCCTTTTTTACTATCGAAAACTAGCTAGTTTTGTCAAAATTAAATTTTTAAGTGCCTAACCTAATTTCTAATCCTCCATTTTGATTCCGAACATCTTAGATAACCTTTATTTTCAAAACTAAACCATTAATTTTACCAAAATCCATGGTTCTAAATTTTTCAAAAAATTGAAGCTTTTGAGAACATGAAAAAAGGGAAAACTCTTAATTCTTCAAAATTCGGTTATGAACTATCAAATTGAAGTAAAATGCCTTTTAGTTAAGTTTGAATCAAAAATCACTTTGAAAACACAAGTTTACTCAAGATTTTGAAATCTATCATTATTGAATCAAAACATACATTAAAAACATCAAACCCAAATATACCCGTTTAAAACTCGATTTGAATTAACAACACTTTTTATTTGTCAGAATATTACCTTTTTTTGATGAAAACGACAATCTACAACTCAAATTCGATATTTGAACTTAAGAAGAATAATGATGAAATTGGGGAAGAAAACATGATTTTCGTTTGAAATTGGGGGTTGTTTTGGTGTTTGGAAGGTTAATAAATACAAAAGAATGAATTGATTTTGAAAGAAATCTCTAATTTTAGGTTTTGGAAAACTTTTGAATGTTTTGGTGTTTTAAATAGAAGGGATAGATGGTGGTATACTCCATGTAGAAGACTAATTTAAAAAATTGGGCAATTTTCCCTTTTGGTCACTCCTAATTCTTCTATTTTTCAAAAATGTCCTAAATGAATTAAAATCCATTTTTTTTCAAATTAGACCTCAAAATTAAATTTTCTTTTGTGCTAAATAAAAATCTGATTATGACACTCACATACTTAAATTACTCATTTACAACCTTATCTTTCGATATCTGACTCAACCTCTGGTAAAAAAAACCCTAATTCTACTAACCAAAAACTACTAGGCCGGGTTTTAGGATGTGACACTTATCGAGTACAGAAGTGGATCGACCTAGTGGCTTACCAACTTGAACTAGCTCCTGAGTTGGATCAAATCCACAATGTGTTCCATGTATCAATGTTGCGACGCCATCATTCTGAACCTTCCCATATCATTCCTGTTGCAGAGATCAAACTCTAACCGGACTTATCTTTTGAGCAAGAACCAATTAAAATAATAAATAGAGATGTTAAAACTTTAAGAAATAAGCAAATTCCTCTAGTAAATGCTTTCTAGCAAAAGAATGGGACCTAAGAAGCAATATGGGAAACTGAGGAGTTGATTTGTCAACAATATCATCACTTGTTTGGATAAGGTAAGTTAAAATTCGAGGATGAAATTTTTTTAGGGAAGGAGATTTGTCACATCCCAAAATTAGGCCTAAAAGAAATAGGAATTAAATTTAGATTTTTATTTCCTTAAAAGCATAGGGTAAGAGAATTAGAGTGCCTTAAAAATAATTTGTGTTAAGGAAGTAACAAGAATGAGCTTACTGGTTCAGTCATAAGACCTTAGCTTACCCATAAGTCCCAAGTTTGAAACCCCTAGTGCACCTTTCAGCTAAAATAATTTATTTTTTTTGTTTTTACCCCATAAAAGTGCCAAATTTTCAAAATAGCCCAACCTAAAACTATTTTTTACATTTTGTCCTTAATTTAAAAAAAGTCCTAATTCTACATCATTCCAGAAATTTGTGAGTCGACCACCACCTATAGCCCAAAACACATTACCTACAACGTCTGACCAAACCTTCATCAGAGATCACCAAATATACGAATAATTACTCCTTTTTATGGTCAACGGATTGAAGGACCCCTTGAACTGTGTATTTACTTCTCAATAATTGAACCCACATTGCTTCCGTATTAGAAAGAATCTGGAAACCCAATTTTTAATAAGAAAATCTTATTCTGCACAAATAAGTTCTGAAGGCCAAGGCCTCCAGTCTCAAGAGGACGACAACAATTTTCCCAAGAAACTAAAGCTGCTTTCTTGGACTGAGATGTTGAACCCCAAATGAAGTTACAGGCTAACTTCTCAATTTTGCTGCAGACAAAGAGAGGAATGTGAATGGTACTCATAAAGTATTAGACGTAACATGGGAATGAAACAAAGGCATGCCAAGATAATTTCCAAGGTCATCCACAAGAGTAAATCCAATTTATATACAAATCCCAATAGTGACTTCACTTGGAGTATTCGAAGAGAAAAAAACCTACGACTTTCCTCTATTCATTTTCTAGCCTAAAAAATGACAGAATCTACGGAGCATATCATTCATTTGACTTGCTTGAGTCAAGTTGGCTTCAAAGAAGAGAATGAGATCGTCAACGAAAAATAGATGAGAAAGTGCAAGACCTCCTCTTGAAAGAAAGATCAAAAACCAACTTCCACATCCTATAGCCTCATAAATTAAGTGCCCCAGTCTTTCCATGCAAAGAACAAACAATAGGATAATGGGTCAACTTGTCTCAAACCGCGCATCGGACAAAAACTTTCCGTGATACTACCATTCCATAGAATCTAGAAAGATGCAGAGGAAACACAGTTCATAATCACAGATACCAAAAATCTAGGTAGGCCCACTTCCAAAAGTGTGTCTTCCAAAAAATCCCACTTGATCCTGTCATAAGCCTTCTCTAAATCGATCTTCAAAGCCATCCCATATTTATGACATTTGAAACACCTTATAGATTGAATGGCTTCCTAAGTAACCACAATATTATCTGTAATATACCTTCTTGCAACAAAGCTAGCTTGGTTCTGATTAGTGAGCTTCATCATCAAAGGCCTCAGTCTATTAAAAATTATTTTCATTATAATCTTATAAACCACCGTACATAGGCTAATCGGCTTAAACTGAGAAATCCTCTCCAGCCCTTGAACTTCTGGCAATAAAGCAATCAACATTTTATTAGTTGTAGGATCAACAGGCTCACCTCCCATTCGAGGCACCAACAATGTCCCATTTTGCCTGATAGAATTTAGCATGGAAACCATCAATTCCCAGATCCTTCAAGGGTGCCATGCTAAAAACAGCTTTGTGAATTTCATCATCATTTATAGTTAGCTTTAAACATTCCATATCAGCCATGGATATTGAAGGGAACTTACCTTGGCTAGGAAGAGAACCATTGACCGAATATTCAGTTGCAAACAAGTCTCTGAATTAGTGCACAACATGATGTTTCAAGGCAACATTATCAAAACACCATTCATCATTTTCAACCTTTAAACCTTTAATATTATTTCTCCTTCATCTTGCCAGAGAACGACCATGGAAATAACTTGTATTTCTGCTTCCATGTGAAAGCCAATTGAATTTAGATTTTTGGAACCATAGTAGTTCCTCATGGTACAAAATTTATTCAACCTCTTGTCTTAATTGTAATTCAAGTTATCAAAAGTGCGCCGATAATCGTAAATCAAGAATTTTTTGCACCCTGTTCAGTTTCAAGATATGGTTCTCTTGCGAATAGAGCTATTTTCGTAAACCCGTTTGTTCCAATCTTGCACCACATTCTGGAAACATTCTAAATTCCTCACAATACCATCATTAAATCTCCATGTTTTCCTCACAAGCTCTTTAAACTCCGCATGAAGTATCCAGCTAGCTAGACATCCAATCGGACGATAGTCCCGTTAAACATTCGGCCTTAGAGAGACCAAAATAGGATGATGATTTCATTTTAGTCTATGAAGATTACGAACAACACAGTTGGTTGCAAAGAAGTCCCATTCAGTGTTACAAATTGCCCGATCAAGACGTTGAGATAGATTCCCTCTACTCCAAGTGAATTACGGACAACTATAACCTAAATCCTGAATCTTATAGTCAAACAAGAACGACTAAAACCACTTACAACTAAGTCGTGATTGAGAACCATTTCCAACCATTTTCGGCCCATTTAACACCGAGTTAAAATCACCAGCAATTAGCCACGATTCAAAAATCGAGTTTGCCATAACATCCAAAATATACCAGAAATATTTCCTCTGACTTTGTTATGCACTAGCATAAACTGCAATGCAAAGGAAACCAGAAGTGTCATTCTTGCTACAAACCTTCATATGAACCATTTGAGGGTGAATAGCTAAAATATCAATTGAAACCGTCTCATTCCAAAGGATCCAAAAACCACCACTAAAACCATTAGCTTCAATCCTACATGACCGAGCCATTCCGATTTGAGAAATAATTCAGTCAGCACGCACACCACTCGTTTAGGTTTCAACATGACACACAATCTCTGGTTGAAACTCCCTTCGATACTTAGAAAAAAAATTATGAAAGTGCGGATGACCCGCACCTTGACAATTCCAAAAAATGATTTTTCTATCCATATATAAAAGGAAAATAGAGAAACCCAACAGCAACAATACTGTTAGTAGCTAACCTTGGCATCAGTTAAATCTAGTTGACCCATCGGTTCATCATCTTCTGGGTTTTTAGCTAAAATCTCTGTAGTTGCATGACCCTGCTCCAACCCAAAAATTATACCCTCCATAGCTGCCACTAAATCCACCGTATCTATTGGTGATTTACTCAACTCATCAGGCGGTTTACGGTGTTATGAATCCCCTTCGGCTGGTAATAGAATTGGCGGCCCTTGGAACTCACTGTTGGAAGCTACTCCAAATCGAAAACCCCCTTTTCAGTATTCGAATCCATGCCCAAAATTTCCTTGCACAAACCCTTGTTTTCTTTTTCACTGCGTACTTCCTGAAATGTTTGATGCCTTTAATTATCAAGCTTGGCTATTAAGGATACTAGTTGAAATCCCACAATTTGGTCTGCCCCAACAGATTTGGGGTTAAACGATTCAATAGCCTCTGCAGGTCGCAAATGCATTCTATTTGAAGCCTCCACATTATCACTAATGAGTTTCAAAACTTTCAGGCCCACTTTGGACACATTTCCATGAATAACACCATTACCATTAGCATTCAGTTTATTCTTCCTTAGGTCAGCAATTCGTTTTGTGAGATCCACTAGATTTCCACTCTCATGGACATTTAATTCCTCTGTCGGTTTGTCAACAATATTCAAATATTCATCACCAATAACCAGATTTTTCTCCAAAATAGCAGAGCGTGATTGATCTAGAATCACTCATTGACCTACGCTCCTTGTCTCTTTGCTACTTCAGCCTCTCCCCCTTTGCCGACGCTCTACCAACTTCCGTAGACCAAAGTCCTCTTCCTCAACCCTTTTTTGAAGTTCTAATTTCTCATCAACCACAGAAGCACTATTGTTACCACCATTGGACGAAGGAGAATTCATACGCACACAACCTTTAGCACAATGACCATAGAGACCAAAGTTGAAACAAACGTTAGGCAAATATTCATATTCCACACGCTGTGTTCGACCATTTATCTTCACTTTGGGAGCCAACAATTTCTTAAGATCAACACAAACAACTAAGCGCACAAACTTACCCCTCTTGGAAAAGTCTGTGTGAGTGTCAAGTTTTATGACTGGACCAATAGCTTGCCCGATAGCACGCGGTAAGAAGTTAAAATAGTAGCCTTCTGGAAGACCATGCAATCTTATCCAAACTGCCTGAACATCGATTCCAGTATCGGTGGTAGAGAAGTCTGATGACCAAGGGTGCATTGTTAAATACTAACCATAGACAACCCACAACCGTCCTGCCAATACTCGATTATAGTCCTTCTCATTGTGAAAACGAACCTAGTAAAAATCATTCTCCAAGTCCATCAACTAGATATGATTCATCGGTTTCCACAAAATATTAATCTTATTAAGCATAGCATGAAAGCCAATTCTGCGACCCAAGAGTTTAACAATTACAGTTTTCGATATCTTCCATTCTATAAACTTATGAACTCAATCAGAAAAAGTGATCGATGGTATCCATCTACCACATCCGTTATCACATCCCCCTCCTGCAATTCAAAAACCTCTTCTATCATATTTGTTTGGTCCGGATTCTGAGCCATACCTAACAACTTGGCATTGTATGAAGCCTTTGCCAAACTGAGATCTAGAATCTGCTGTCCATTCTCATCGACCATGGGATCAACTGACTCCGTAGAAACCTCTGATCTCCTACAAACTTTCTTTGTTGCTCTTCCGACACTGTTGTTTGAATTATCAGGTTTTCCGGCCACTGTGACCTCCATTCAATTTTTTTTGGTAGACTCCCTTGTAACTTTTTAATTTAATTAGTATTGGTATGTTACTAATATAAAACTAATTAAAATTATTTTTCTTTAATACTAAATATTTATTAAGTAACAGAACTTATAACTTACTATTCTGGAAACTTAGAATTTAGGATCTCAACTTTTGTCAATTATGCAACATTTCATTGACATTATTTTACGCCCTTTATTGTATATACATACTCGTTTTTTCTTTTGTCCATGGTTTAGGTAATAAGAAAGCTCATATTCTTAGTTTAATTGAATCTTGAATGCTCTATACTTTGATTTTATTATTTGCATGTAATTGAAGATGTTATACTCGATGTTTTTGACGGTTTAATTTAATAAAATTGAAGTATACATTCAATATATATAATAAAAAATATCAGATCCAACGTGTATCTTTATGCTTTATATTTGTAACTACTAAGTTGGAAATTCTCAAAATTCCAAACCCTACAATTTTCAAAGACCAAGAAAAATATTTATATTATCTCAAATAATGGATAACATTCAATACAATGAGCTATGGATGGATAATAAAATAAGGCAAACAAGTACAAATTTATAATAGGGATATAAAGCTATTAGTTTTACATAAATTTTTAATTTTTCTATAATTAATATTTTAATAATATTATATTTTATATTGTATTCATGTAGATTATGAACGTTAAGTTTTAAGTTATTAAAAATGAATATATCTTCATTGTAACATATTTTTAACTATTAAATATATGTAACACTCTAAAATAGGGATTAGAAGTTTTAGGGATATTTTAGGGATTTTAGTCTTACAGTGTTCGAAATTTTGCAACATGGTTTATCGGTAATGTTTCTGACTATGGTTTTTAAAAAATTAAATCAATTTTTGAAAATGACTTTTAAACACCTTTAATTTTGAAAAAATGACTAATTTATAAAAGAATCAGAACTTAGAGTTTTTAAGAGGCAATTAACCATATTTTAAAATCCAATCTAAAATCCCCCATTTATAGTTTTATTTTCACGTTAGTCTTCTTCTCCTCTCATACTTGTGCCGCCTATAGTTCCCCCAACACTCCCAATCGATTTTAAATTCCAAATTCTAATTCCGTTTGATTTCTATCATCTCTTAAGTTATAAATCTCCATAGAAGTTAAGAAAAACACTAAAAAACACCATAGTTTTCTCCATTGTCAAACTTTCGAGTTTTTCAAATTTTTGATTAAAGGCTCAGTTTTTCATCATCTAAGGTAACGGTTCAACTCCTGAATAGTTTTAAATGTTATTTAGTCTTTAAAATTAAGTTTTTAGCCATTAAATTGCATGTTTTGAATAAATACTGAAAATTACCTCATTAATGGTGGATTTAGAGATTCTAAGTAAAAACATGGTTTCAAAGTATTTTTTCAATTAGTTTTGATGTAATTAGAAGGTTTCTAAACTTACTTTGACGTTTCGTTAAAGAATTCTTGAGTTTTAATGAATTTTTAGAAAATAGCCATAAAACATGTCGAAAAAGTCGATACTATGAATTGAGTATTTTATTATAGTTTAAAGGTTAGGAATTAGTCATAGGTGAATTATAAGATGAACGAAGTTGGTTTTAGGCGAAAAGATTGAGTATAGACAGAGATATTTGAGTTTTAAGTTGGCAATGTTAAAGGTTTCAGTTACATGAGAACTTAGTTTAGGCTTATGATTTTGGATTGCTTGTGGTGAGTTCTTACCTAATTATTGAATGCATTGTTGTGTGCATTGTTGTGTTGAACTTCCGGATTCAATAGGACCTTCTATGAGTAGAGATAAAGGCAATGAAAAGCTAGTTTGAGCGCTTGGCTTTTCGACGAAAGCGTAATTAGTGAGTGTTCGGAATAATTGCTTGTGGACATTATTCAATGCATTATTTGAGAATTTAGTAGTAGCCTAAACCCTTACTCTAAATTCTGAGTGTAAGCTTTCTCATGCCTATGTTATCTTGTGAACTATGTGCTTATGTGCTTGTGAATATGTGAATTGAGATGAGAAGCTATAACATGCAATATGTGAGTATGATAACCGTTGTGAAAGTGCAAATGTGTTCATGCTATGTATATGTTAAATGTTAGTGATAGTGTTTTGCTAAAGATGCAAATATGCAGTGATAGTGCACGGATAATCGGTAAGTGATATGTGTCTGATTTCAGATATTTTGGCCTTATGATCTTGAAACCGTTAGATATAGTTGGCATGTCATAGGATTGTGAGTACTCACCTATATGTACAATTATTTTGGGCGTTAAGGCCCTAGGACATGTTGGAGGGATAAGGGAATGTGAGCTAAACTCCATTCAACGAGACATGTGAGGGGAAATAAAGAGAGTGTTAGTTTTATGCTTCACTTTTGGGATATGTTTGACTCTATGAGTCTATGTGGTGTGCTGGAGATCCATGTATCCAATGAGTGATGGTAGAGCTCACTTTTATGTTTCATAGC
This sequence comes from Gossypium hirsutum, assembly GCF_007990345.1. Classification (NCBI taxonomy): domain Eukaryota; kingdom Viridiplantae; phylum Streptophyta; class Magnoliopsida; order Malvales; family Malvaceae; genus Gossypium; species Gossypium hirsutum. Next base: position 25,689,202 of record NC_053446.1, read on the forward strand.
TCAAGTGTCAAATTATCTTAAATTATGAATATGTGTGTATTGTGATATGTATTTATATGACATGTGACCATTATGCAATTTATCTATAACAAGTTTATAAGTATAGCGATATATGCTTGAATGTTATGTGATTATACAAGAATTGTGTTATATGCTTAAATGTTATGTGATTATATGTGTGATGTGATATATGCTTAAACGTGAATATGTTTACCATGTAAAAGAACTAGTAATAATGCACGAGTAAGTATAATATGACACTAGAGTTGGAACGGTTGAGGTTATGCTATATGGTTGTTTCGTTGATGCTTGATGAATTGTCTGCATTGGGGTTATTTTGAGCATTTACTGAACTTGTTAAGCTCACCCACTCTTTTCATAAAACCATTGCGGAGTAGTAGTGTGTCGGTGTGAGAGATGTGGTTTCCAAGGGGTGATCCAAGCAAGTCCGTTTCCATTTTACCGTAGGTGTTATTGTTATTTGTTTATGTTTTGGGAATAGGGCAATGTGGTTGACTTTTAATGATATTTGTCATGGTCTTTTGGAAATTTCATAGCTTAATTACTCTTAGTATTTTGAGAATTGAATCGTATTATCTCATTTATCGTTTGAACTTATTTTTGATATTTGAGACTACTATTACGGTCATTTTGATGTTTATTTGATGATAATATGATAGCTTGATGAATTGGTACAAGTTAGAATGACTTATATGCTTATGTATGTTATATTTTTCTTATCTAAAGTAGAGGTATCGATATTCGTGTTGTAAAATCGATACCTCTGTGATTTTGAAATGTGCAGGAAGCTAGAATCGTAAATTGGCATTGATACTTGAGGTAGAAATATCCATACTTTGGAAGAGGTACCGATAATTTTCGAGGTTTGGGTTTTTAAGTGAGAAACAGTAAGCAGTTTTGGTATTGATTTTCTAAGCTGTATCGATACCACTTGAGAGAATTATTGATACCTCACCTTCAATATCGATACCTACGTAATCAGTTTTGAGATTTTTACTAAATTGACCTTATGCATGTTTAATTATTATTATAAGACTATTTGATGTATGTTTAGCATGTAACAATGATGTTAGAGAGTATGATTGACTTAAAACCTATGCGAACACTAAAATGAAGGACGTTCCATTAGAATGAGCTTTTCCTTGTGTATAACATGAGATGGTGGTGTGGCATCCTAATATTCAGGCTCGGTGACTAGGTTGGGTATAAGGTGTTACAATATATATCGATAAAAATAACTTTATAAATAGATAATTATAAAATTTGATTCATAAAATAAACATATCAAATATTCATAAATATCCTAATTGTTGATTTGAAATAGAAAGCTGATGTTTAAATGGTATAGTATTGTGATAACGGTAGATTTATTTGGTTTTGACAACATAGAAAATGAGAGGTTAATTTGAAACATGACAACCTGCTCATGTCATTAAAATTGTTAAATAAATAAAGCATGGTTAATATGTGATTATTTTTCTAGTTACCATATTGGAAACTAATCAAATAGTATTTATAATTGGATAGAGTCGGTTTCAATTAAGCTTTATACCTTTCAATTAGTTTGATTTATTTTAGTTCTCACCATGTATGTTATTAAGGAGAATAGTTGTTTTTTTAACAGTAATCTTATTATAGGTTCTTATCATATCTACTCTTTTTGATATAATGTCTAAAACTACCCATAGTCTCTCTCCAACCCTTAAATAGGAGGATAATGCATTTCAGTGCACTCAAACCCACGTCCTCCTACACTGAAAACAATGCCGATGTCAATTGAACTAAGACTCAGTCGACTATCAAGAAAAATAGTTTAGACACTCTCCTAATAAACAAACTTAGTCGAACATATCATCCAAATTTAAAGGGATATTTTTTACATTATTTGAATTTAAAATTAGGATTTTCTTTATTATACATTTTGAATTCAAATTTAGCAAGTCTATCTTTGTAACCATTATAAATACCATAATAACAGTAACTCTTTTAGTATGTCGCTAAAGTAGACTTCGCTTTTACTTATGGTATCAAATTTTCCATACACAATTACACCATTTTTTTATCCTTCCCATGGCTACCCAATCAAGCTTACTTCCTCAAATTATCTTCTTCTTCTTAAAAAAAAAAGCAATTTATCTCATTCCTTTGTGGGCAACAATCGATTCATCACATTGATGTCTCCAAGCCTCTCCTTAAAGACCTGATAATACTCCAAATCTCGACTACATGTTACTTATGCTTCAGGACCAAAAACTCAAGTTCACACTCTAAAAAATATACTCTTTATGATTTGTCTCAGGACAATGAATTCATTATCACCTATATGGATCATGCCAAGCGACTATTTGATCAGCTTGTTGCACTCGATGTTTGTTTAGATTATAGACCATTTATCCACAATATTGAAGTAAGGTTAACTTTTATCTCATTTGATGATTTATTTGGCTTACCCCTTTCGGAATAAATACAACAAAAAGGTTTAAATGACACTCCATTCTTTTGCCATTGCCCACTATACTGCTTGGCAAAATGTTGCTGGTGATACACAAGGTAAAAGCTGCGGAAATAGACGTGGGGGGTTATCAGTCCAATTATGACCATGGGCATTCAACTCCCCCAATATTAAAACTTTAATTCTTACTTGTTACAATACTTAAAGTCGCAGGCATACCTCCAAACAATGTCTAAGCCCTAAATTTATTAACTACACTAGTTACTACTCCAAATTGACAGCCAAATACACCTCATCGCTTGCTACATCGACCAAATTGTCACATTTCAAAAATCGAGTTAGTGGATCGAATACTGGAATTAGGTTCGTATTAATAATTTGGTAAAAATATTGAAGTAATAAACATGATTAAGATTTAGGTAGGGAAATTAAAATTAAGCGTTCGATTATTAATTAATTTAAAACAAATTTTGAATATGAAGTCAGTTTTGAAAATAATTGATGAAATGAGTTTTTAATTAAATTTGGACTGGTTTGAAAATATGTGGAAATCTAAAGTGGTTAAAAGGGTAATTGCCCAATTTTTGAAAAATGGTTGGCTATTTAAACACCCAACCGTCACTTTCCCTCTTTTATCTCTTCCATTTGAAATCTCTCTAAAAATCTCAATCTAAGTTTTCCTTTCAAATTAGCCAAACAAGTCAAACTCTCTAACCTCCCAAACACCAAAATAACCTCCAATTTCAAAGAAAAAAACTATGATTTATCCAACAATTTTGCCATTGTTCTTCTTACGTTCATCCACAAATTAGATTCATAGTTTATTATTTTTAACAAATTGAGGCAACATTCTAACCTTTTATGATCAAACAAAGCATGTTGTTAATTCAATTTGAGTTTTACTTGATTGTATGGAGATTTCAATAGATCTAACGTTTTTAAACCAAACTTTGATTCAAAAATGGTGAATCCCGAAATCATAAGTAAACCTACTATTTTAAAGTGATTTTTGACTCATTTTGAACTAATGAGAAGGTGTTTCAACTCAATTTAATTGATTTTTAATGAATATTTAAGAATCAAACGTTTTCCCTCTTTTAAAAGTTCATGAGAGCTTGATTTTTCGGAAAAGTTAAATTTGACTAGTTAGATGAAATTGACAGCTTAAATCTATAACTAAATCATATTTAGGATGTTTGAAATTAGATTTTAGGTTTAGAAATGAAGATTTGGCAAGAAATCTCTTATTTCGGCAAAAACTAGTTAATTTTCAGTAGTAATAAGAAAGTGTGTAGGTCAATGATTTTTCTATGGTTTGGATGTGAATAAGGTTGTAATTAATGAGTGTGCAATTTTTTTATTATGTATGCAAAGTTCCAGATCAATCGGGAGCTTCTACAAGCAAGGCAAAGGGCAAAGAGAAGTTTACCTAGCCTTTGATGTTTGATCGAAAGCAATCTGATGAGTGACCAGAATTGCTGCTTCTAGGCACAATTCAAAGCATTATTAAGGAGCTTAGGTTAGCTTAAACACTTATCCTAAGTTCTGAGTGTAAGTATCCTTATTCGATCTATTATCATTATGCAAATCAAGTATATGAGATGTGATATGCTATGAGAACTATGATGGAAAAAGTTTAAGGGGAAAACTAGAGTTTTAAAAAATTTTCCAAAACAAGAACTTGGTTGTGATATCTAAAGTAACAAACACTTAATCAAAATTGTACCTTTTCGATTCGTCTAGGATGAGCGCTTCGACCGAATAGTCTTCTCTGCTATCTTGAAGCTCATGTCTGCCGAGTATGGGCTCGTTTCCAATTAGAAAATTTTCCACAAAATTACCAATGGGGTAATTTCGCAATTTCTCTAAAATTCTAGGTCAAGTTGTAAATAAGAAAATTATCTCTAGAAATCTTCTAAAATAATTTCTTCAGAGAATTTTCTCTCTATAACTTTCTCTTGAATTCAAGTCTGTGAAAACTAATGAGCCATAGCTCTTTTTATATAATGAGAGTTTAGAGAGTTTAACTATGATTAAACTTAATCACTTTACTAATAAATTAATCTAATACTTATCAAGATAAATATTAGATTAAATTTAATATAAAATATCACTTTAATATAAAATTAATAAAATAATATTACGATACGTATTAAATTTAATTTAATATCAAATATATTAAAATAATATTATTTTTGGAATAGTTAACTTGAAATCAATTGTCTGATAGAGTCCCACTAGGAGTGTGATTTCTACACTACTCAACCGCCGAAGGACCACCTGCTGGCCACGGTGGTGCCATCGCAAGTGCGACACCTTCACAACACCCCAAGTCGGTTTGGCTATTGTTGGTTCAGTTCGGGCCAATGACTACCTGACTGGTCCGAACCAGCCACCAGTTGGACCATCGACCCGATTCAACTAGTTTCTTGGTCTCGATCTTGATTTTGAGTTCTCGGGCTCAATTTTCGATCTCAGGTCCAATTTTCAAGTTTAATTACTCATTGGGCCAATTGTCTTACTTGAATTAATTTCAAAAAATATCATATTTATTTTAATTAATTTGATTAATTAATTTTACTTGATCAAAATTAATTATCCCAAAAATCACTTAGATTTTATAAATTATTTTTTCAAGAAAATTCTTTAATCAAATTCTCTAGTTGAACAATTCTCACGATTGCCTAATTTAATTTCATATCGAATAAATCGACTCAATTAAATTATTTCCAAAGTTGTAAAATTTTATTTTGATTCAAATGCAATTCGATCGAACTTTTTTTGAGCTAGCGAAAAGACCAATTAGACATACATAATTAGGCTCTAGTAATTGCAATTATGTCTAGAAGTATCGTTTTAATAATTCACATTTACTTAATAATTGATTCAATCCACAAGAAGTACCATGATTGAAAACTCCTTATCGTACTCTCTTTATGAAAGCAATTCATCCAACATCTTTGTTCAATGACCTTGTCAGGTTTGTGTTACCCCCATATGATATCTTTGATTTTTTTAGTTAAATTCATTCACTCAATACATTCCTATTTTATCTCATTGTCACCATTGTGTCTTCTTAATGATTAATATGATCACTGCCAACAAATGACTGTGATAAATTGCTTGTTCAAGAACAAGCAACCCGTGGCCACATTTCATATTTATCAATCCACACAATGCCAATGAGAGGATATTGTCAACTCTGTAATCGAGTTATGAATTTCATTTATGACATATACAAGTTATGTACCCAACATACCGGATATGGTCTCGATCATATTTAAAGCATAAGCCTCCACTTATATCAAAACACATGAGTTACATATGCATAGTCAATGACTAATTCAGGATTTAAGTAAATCACATCATGAACGTCACAAGTGAATTAATTCACAAATGGATTCAGAATTAATTCAACTTAGGTCTAGCCTAATGTATCATTCTTCCAATGAATACATCTATGTCTCTACCCGAGGAGTCAACTGCTCCGATAGCCAAGCCTAGCCATCTCCCCGATTGAAATTTTAGATCACATAATAATCCTTTTAAGTTTTTGAATCAAATGCTCACTTTGATTTTTTTACGAGATTACAGACTCATTTAGATTATCTATTGAAGTAAGTTGTCTTTCTTGCAATATAAAAGTTCTTACAATTCCACTTATCATCAGTTTGAACTTAGACAATAAATGAGCTAACATTTTCTTGTCATAATTTCACTATGCATGCAAAACATGAAAGCCAAAAACACAAAAGACATAATAGTGAAATGTGAAATTAACTTTATTTATTTATTCATCATTCAAATACATAAAAAATAATTACATGTTTACTACAATATGGTCACATTTCTCAACAAATTATCATGAAATTTTAATGAAAATGTTATGTGATTATGACTGAATATGATATGAGCTTGTTGGTATTTATGCACAAAATATGAGATCAATCTGATATGGCTCTTTGAGCATTATGTAAGCACTTGAAAATGCCTTATATGAGATTTGATTAAGTGATATGGATATGTGTTATACGATATGTGAAACTGTGCATAAAACAATAAGTACATGTGTGTTTAAATGGATATGTTAAACTTGTGATCTTTTGAAACCATTGGATATCATTGCAATGCCATAGAATTGTGAGTACTCACCATTATTTGCTTATGTATTTGGGCATTGAGGCCCCAAGATTGGTTTGGAGAGATAAGGAAATGTTAAGCTTAGCTCCATTAAATAGGACTGGTTGATGTTTGGAGAGTGTTAGCTTCATTCTACACTTTTATGGGACTAGTACAGACTTTATGAGTCATTTGGTGTGTTGGGAGATCCGCTTATCCAATGCATATATGTTTATACATGTTTCTTATAAATGTGATATCAATGTGATTGATAGGAGTTATGCTTAATGCTATCCATGAGTGAATGATATAGTATACTTTCTTATAACCTTGATATTGTGGGTTATTTGTGGCCATTTTGAGCACTCACCGAGCTTGTAAAAGCTCACACTTTTATGTATATTTTACAGATAAATATTTGGTTTTTTGGAGGAGAATTGAGTCATCCAAGTGATCCAAAGCAAGGCCAAACTTTTTTGAGTATGTGTTGTGTTTTCTACTTCAATAAGTAAGGCAATATAGGACCTTAATTGGGGAGTTAGGCTTTGATATTTTCTTAGGTTGTGATGGCCATTTTAAGGACTGTTTATAGACTTTTATAAATGGCTTTTGGTCATTGATTGCTTGAGAATGTTGATTTTGAATATGCATGTTATGATGGTTTGAGTTGCATGAATAATGATTTGTATGCCTATAGGTGAATAATGATAAAGATGTTTTTAGTGCATGTTGGATATTGTAGCAAGTTTTAAATGAATTATTGGTATGAAATAGACATTTGGTGAACATAAAAATGATGGTAATGTAAAATCGGTATGCTAAGTAATTGATTTATGAAGTTAGGAATTGCATGCTAGCATAACTACTTACCTTGGATGTCAAATTGTGTGTTGGTAAGTTTTGAAGTGTGTGAGCATACGTAATACGATCTATGTATGTTATATGATATGTTAGATTAGAGAAATTAGGCTAAGTGCACGAATTGGTATGCTTGGAAATGTGACAAAGTGTCATATGTAGTTTTGGGATGTTTTCTGCAAAAATTGGAGACGACGTTGGAATACATCGTGACGAGGGATCGACATCAGGACGAGGAATGTTACATGGTCACGACCTGACATACTGAGTGATTGAGCCATGTTTTTATAGTTTTGCAATATAGTCCTAATTTTTATGCTATATAACTGGAGTCCTTAATTGCAATTTAATGACTTGAAATTTTTCATGATTAAGTCCTATTTGGTTAATTTCATAATTTTACTTTCGGTTTTATAGAAATATTTTTCAAATTATTTTACTAAACTTACGAATTAATCTTTAAATTTTTGTTTTGTAGTTAAATGAATACTTCTTATCGTTTTGAATTGTTTCTTTTAAATATAGTCTACGTTCAAATGCTTTAAATTGTATGTATGCTTCACTTATTGAGTTATGTATGATTTGTATATTGCATGAGAAAAGACGAATTTGTTTATTGATGAGAGTAGCCCAACAAAAGCATGATTTAGAGTTTATATGTTTACCCTAGACTATATTATTGATGTTTATGCATTTAAATTTGTTGCGTGAATATTGTGAGGTGTGAACGGTGGTTTTCTGGTGTGTTCGGTGGTTGGTAAGAAATGTCATGTAAGTGGCTACTGTGACGTTCTGGATTCAGGTTGGACCATCCTGGCCAAGTTTGGGGCGCCACACAAACCATGGATCATTAACACTATGTCACATCCCAAAAATCAAGTTAGTAAATCGAGGGTTAGTGAACTAAAAATTAGGTTAGGTTAGATTATTAAAATAAATAAGAATAAATAAAATAAAATATTAAAATAATTAGAATTTTAAAAAATAGGTTAGGAAATTAAAATTAGGTGTCTGAGAAATAATTTGGTTAAAACAGATTTTAAAAACGAGATCGAATTTGAAAATAATTTAGGAAATGAGTTTTAATTGAAAACAATGACTAATTTGAAAAAGGGAAGAAATTGGAGGTAGTTAAAAGGGAAATTGCTCAATTTTTAAAAATTAGTTGCCTCGTCCGTTCCCTCTCATTTCTCACCTCATTCAAAAATTTCTCAAACATCAAATTAAAGCTTTTCTCTCATAACTGATTCATCCTCTTTAATTTTCTAGCCCTCCAAACACAAGTTTTGTTTTCAATTTTAAAGAAAACTCGTCTTTTCTCCTTCAATTTCATCATTGTTCTTAGCACGTTTTAGCTCGAGTTTGATCCTCAACTTTTTTATTTCTTCAAATTGAGGTAACACCTGACTTCTTATGATCAAACTAACACTTCCTTTGGTTCAATGTTATTGCAAAGCCATTACGGGACGGTTCCAGATTCTACAATAAAGTAGAGGTTTGGTTCATTGGAAAGTTTAAAATGCTGAATGGCAATTACAGCTTCATTCTGAAAATCATTGAATAGCCATTCAGGGGAGAAAGTTTCGAATTGGCTATTCCAGCCTCTCTATCGAATGACACTTCTTTTCCCCTCCGAAAACACCCTTAGACTGAAATTTCTCAATAGTTTCACTTTTTTTTCTTTGGCCATCAATAATCTCACGCTCAACCTAAAAAGAAGCAAATCAAATTGAAGGCCAAAGGCTCACACTTTGTTTACCACTCCTCTGTAATCCCAACCCATCACTGGAATTGCCTGGTGCTTACCAAGGCCCTGCTTGTTTTGATGGTAAGGTTTTTTCTCTCTTGAATAGAAAAGTAAATCAATGACTTATAGTTGTATTCATCAAGGAGTTATCCATTATCTACATGGCTCAAAAACAAAATTGATAAATTGAAACTTTCAGGTTTCATTTTCCTTTTCTAGGTTGCCATCTTATTTTACTAAATATTTGAAATTTAAAAAGGTTGAATTTTTTTCTAGGTTCAAAATGAAGAGCTTTTTCATTAAGTCATGGGTTTTTAATTTGCAGAACTCCCTAGTCCCTATATTAAATGGACACAAAAGTTGGGTAAACAATCACTGAGCATTTCCAGAGTTGTTGAGAAGTGGGTCTAAGATTGAATTCAATTTATCAAAATCTTGAATTAGAAGTCCAAAGATACTAAATTTTTTAGGGTGTAAGAAACCAGTGAAGAAGGCTGGAAAGAACGAGCATCACTTGTGGAAGAAAAGAGATTTAGCTGGCTTTGGACAAAAGGCACTCAATCTTGTTAGAATTGTAAGTTTAATTTTCTTATTTTTTTTTATATTGGGTATAGTTTTTAGTTATAGTATGTATTTAGTATTTGAAGTTTAATTTCAATTTTTAATAATGTTTGTGTTGCATTTGTTTTGTGATTCCACTATTACTGTATTCCCACTAATTGAAATCTATTTTGTACTAATGTTGTTGGAATTATTCTATTATTTACTGAGAACCCATTTTGTTGAAATTTTAGGAGCCATTTTATTTTTTTTCTATATAAATTAGGGCTATTGTTACTTCTGCAACCATGGAAGACTTTTGCTACTCATCAATAACACCATTTGCAGCTTGAACAAAACTTCTTCTATCCTGCGGGTGGCTGCTTAAACCAAACTTGATTTATTTTGTGCATCACTTTTGATTGCAATCGATTGCTTTTTTCCAAGCCTAATTTATATACAGTTTTAGTTGTAATGATTCTTAGGTTTGATTGACTATATGATTAATTTGGTGCAGCGGATACAATATGCAAAGACAAAGCCATATTGTATCACCAAAAATTATGGAAGCTTTGTTCCCAAACAAGAAGAAAAAGAAAGAATAAAAATGTGACAACCTGCGTTTTAGTTCTTTGAATTGATATATGCATAATGCATAGTCTTGAAAATTTTTCTTTATTCTTTTCTCAAAGATTAAAATTTACTTCTAGATTCTTCTCACAAGTTACGTGTTTACTGTTCTGTTTATTCTCAATCTTTAATTCAAAGTTTTATTTATTATTCTCAAAATGTTAAATAAATTCTTCTATCAGAAGGATCTGTGTCTTGTGCTTTGAAGTGAGCATTTAGATTAGGGTCTTTGTAATTGTAGAATGCTAGGTTTAACTTGTAACAATACTAAGACAGTGGGCTTCTTTTTTATATATCATGTATGTTTTTTTTTCTGCAGTTTCCATAACCAATCAGGAAACTACGGCCCTCAAAATGTTGAGGGAAAACAGGAGCAGATATGACTTGGTTATTACTAGTGTTAACATGCCAGACATGGATGCCTTTAAGCTTCTTGAACTCGTGGGACTTGAAATGGACCTACCTGTAATCAGTAAGTATTAACCCTTTTTTTTTTCATTTTATGGCACTAAATTATTCCCATTTTATTTTGCTCTTTCCCCTCTATTTTCGTTTGAATTATTTGTGGAATGAAAGAAAAAAAATTGGGTGAAGTTTGATGGTTTTATAAACCCATAATTATTCTAGATCTAAATTTGATTAGTAGATTAGAAGTGTTTGAGAATGATTTACCATATTTTCTTATTCTTAATGAAATTCCAGTGTTGTCAGCTCATGGCCATACAAAGCTTGTAAAGAAGGGGATTACTCATGGCACTTGTGACTACTTATTGAAGCCAGTTTGTATCGATGAGCTAAAAAACATATGGCAACACGTTGTGAGAAAAAAAAAAATTGACTTCAAAGATCACATTAATGCGCTGAATCAAGATAACAAACAAAAAGATTAGGATCCCTCAATCCAAGAAAAGCCTCGAGTTGTTTGGTCTGTAGAGGTGCATCGGAAGTTTGTTTCAACTGTCAACCAATTGGTCTTCATAGTGAGATTTATGTTGTTTTGATTGGAGTCTCTTACTATGACACAGCATACCAGGTTCATTTTTAGTTTTAACATTCATTTTTTCTTTATTTAAATGATTTAGAGGATGTTCCGAAGAAAGTTCTTGACCATGAATGTTGATGGCTCACAAGGGAAAATGTAACAAGCAATCTACTAGTTCTAGTAGAGTGTTTTGTTACCATTTTACTCCTTTTTAGAATTAGCACATTGTTAATGAAGTTATTGCAACTTCAATTCAAGCTTTTGTGAAAGTTAGAGTGGGCCATACACATGGGAGAATTGCATATACTTGAAGTATGAACTTTTATAAAAGTGTGCCGTATTTAAGCTTACTATCTTATGTTGTCTTATAGAAATATAGGCTTTGCATAGGACTCAACAGTGTTGCTCCATTAGGCAGTAAAGATTCGTCTTACTTGCGCAGGGGTCCACTAGACGGCTTTGGATATCTTCGCATATTGACTAGACCGGGAAAGATTTCAAGTGCCTTTCTGCCATATTATCAACTAGGTGGAATGTTTGGGATTCTTAACTCTTCAATTGATTTAAGCCCACGTGGGATTTATTCTAGCGTAATTCAACCTAGACATTCTCAAACATCGAACAATCCTATCAATGGTTCTAGGAAGATCCAACCAGCCGTGGTACCAACAAATTAGAATCAAGATGGAACTTTGTTTCAAGGGATCCCAACATCGATAGATCTCAATTAATCGTCGCAGAACAAGCCAACAAAGGGTTGTGGAGAATTTAATCACGTTAATGATCTGAACTTCCAAGATGCCAGAGTGGCAGTTGGTGGCTCGTGTAATACTCTACCTGTTTCCTCAAGCAACCCTTTGTTGTTACAATCAAACACACAACAAACAAAACATAGTGGTGCATTTGGAAATCAATTATCCCTTAGTACCAACCTTCTTGATCTTTATTCTTTCAAGGCAATGTCAGCAAATTTGGAGGACTTTAAAGGAGACATCTCTAATGTTGGTCTAAATAATTATATCATTGTGAATATGGATTACGCAACAAAGCAACAATGGGGAGATAGCAGGCATGATTATAATGGCAATACGAATCATTCATTCAGCCAAGCGAATGCCTAATGACTCGATCAATTAAGAAGTCTCTAATATGAATTATTAGTTATTTTTCGAATGTCATCAAAGTCTTTCTAGAGTGGCATAACACAAATTGATGATTGTGATGTGTGCTTGTAATGTAATTGTTGGATGTAAAATATAATTATTTTTACAAAAATAAAAACACAATGCTTTTAAAAAAATAATTATATTAAAAATTTTATTACAAAAATAAAAACATAATTAATAAATTATATATTTTATTAAATTATATTTAATAATAATTATATTAAAATATGATTAAATTATTTATTTTTATTTTTATTAAATTATATGTAATAATAATCCAATTAAAATTTAATAACAATAACAATAATCATCTACTTAAAAATTTTTTGTTAAGGGTGCTTTGGTCATTTCAATTTTTTTCATATTCTATTACAATCTTTATTCCATTCAAGCAAACACAAGAATACTATTACAGTTCTATTCCATTCCATTCAACCAAACAATTGAATTATTGATTACAGCTCGATTTTGTTACATCTATATTACAGCTCTATTCTATTATAGCTCTATTACATTACAACCCTATTCCATTCCAGTTAACCAAACGTGGCGTAAGTATGTTGTTATTTCAATTCGAGTTTTAATTGATTTAATCAATATTTCACTAGATCTAATAATTTTAAACTAATTTTTTGCATGAAAATGGTAGATCTCGTAATAGTAAGATAAGTTACTATTTTAAAGTTATTTTCAACTCATTTTGATTTAATTAAAATTTTTCTAAACTTAATTTAACAAATCCTTAATGAATTGGACGTTTTCCCCTATTTAATATTCATACAATCTTAATTTTTTGAAAAAGTTAGATCTAAGTAATTTAATGAAATTGATAGTTTAGATTTGTAATTAAATGATATTTAGGAATTATGAAAACAAAGTTAAGGATTAGAAACGAGATTTGAGTGTCGAGACTTCTATTTTGGCAAAACTAGCTAGTTTTTTTGTATTATGAATGAAAAGCTTAGATCTGTGATTCTAGAATGATTTAATTGTGCATTATGTTGCTTGTAATGTATATGCATTGTTTTTTATGTGTAACCAAAGTGCCAAATCAATTGGGAGCTTATACAAGTAAGGACAACGGCAAACAAAAGCTTACTTGAGCTTTTTTCATGGAAGCAAATGTTGCAAAGGTGAGTGAACTAGTGTGCTATAATTAATGCTAAAATCAAAGTGTTAAATGGGAGCTTAGGTAGCCTAATCACCTTTCCTAAGTTCTAAGAGTAAGTTTTCTTACTTGATCTATGATACAGTTTTCTTACTTGATCTATGATACTTTGCAAATAAATCTTACATGTAATGTGATATGCTTAAGTGTGTAATGTGATTATATGTGTTGAGTATACGTCTGACCATACCTTATGATCAGTTGGTTTTATGGACACACATCTAATATGAAAGTTTATGTGGCTCAATTAGCAAAGTGATTGCACTTGAAGTGCATTGCATGAACATGTGGCAAGTGTTTGATCATGATAAGCATGATAATTGTAAGTGTGCATAAACCAAAAATGAATGTGTGATATGGATATATTAGCCTTGTGATCTTTTGAAAACATTGGATATAGTTGGCATGCCATAAGACTTGAGTATTCATATATGTGTTTTGATATTGGGACATGTTGGAGAGATAAAAGAATGTGAGCTAAGTATTGAAAATCATCCATATTTATAGAAAGTCAAAGATATGGGTATCAGAAAGATATAGGTATAAGAAAGATATGGGTATCAAAATCTGAGATTTAAGGCACCAAAAGTGGGATTGAGATTTGGCATAAGATAATTGCAATTTTGATCCCTGAACCTCAACTATAAATAGGCCTAACCATTTCTCTTCTTTATTATCCCAAATTTTCCATTCTCTACTTAAGGCATTGTTTTCTCTCTCTCTCTCTTTGTAAATTCTCACTTGTATTTTGGAGTGAAATATATTTGGTAGTGCTTGAGGACATAGGCAAAATTTGCTGAACCTCGTTAAATTCTTGTGTTATTTATTGTATTATTCTGCATGAATTGTGAGTGTGATTGTAGTGATTTATTGTGCTATTAAATTATGATTGAGGGATATTCTGGCTAGGAAAGACCTGGTACTTAAGCGATCCTTGTGATCCACCTCTCTTTCCTAGGAATTGAACTTAGTGTGATTTTTTAGTACAATAATTTTACTCTTTTACACGCTTCCGCACAATAATTGGTATCAGATCTAGATTCGTACTTGGGGAATACGATCGTTCACGGCACTGTTCACGTACAATAGTTAGGATTGAGGAGAAAAATGGAAAAGGCATCGTCATCAGCAAAGACTACTGTGACCAATACAAAATTTGAAGTAGAGAAATTTGATGGTACTAATAATTTTGGTATGTGGCAATGTGAGATCCTGGATGTCTTATGTCAGCAAAAGCTAGATATAGCCCTTGAGAAAAACCTGACAAGATGGATGACAAGGAGTGGGATAAGATCAATAGACAGGCATGTGGAACAATTCGCCTATGTTTGGCCAAAGAGCAGAAGTACTCTGTCATGAGGGAGACATCAGCGAAGAAGTTGTAGGATACACTGGAAGAAAAGTTTCTAACAAAAAGTCTTGAAAATAGGCTTTATATGAAAAAGAAACTTTATCGATTCACGTATGCACCCGGTATGTCGATGAATGACCATGTGAACTATTCAATAAAATTTTAGCAAACTTGCTAAATTTGGATGAGGAATTTGAAGATGAAGACAAGGCATTACTGTTGTTGAATTCTCTTCCTGATGAATATGATCATCTTACCACCACATTGCTTCATAGGAAGGATACAATCACATTTGATGCAGTCTGTAGTGCGTTGTATAGATCTGAGACTCGAAAGAAAGATAAAAAAGATCACAGAGATACAAATACAGAAGTCTTAACAGTAAGAGGTCGTTCGCACAGCAACAAATCTGGTAGAAGAAGTAAGTCCAAAGGGAGACTTGCAAAAGATGAATGTGCTTTTTTTCGTGAGAAAGGGCATTGGAAAAGGAATTGTCCTAAGTTACAAAAAGGCAAGGCTATTTCTGATGCATGTGTAGCGGAGCATGATGATGAGTCAGACTTTAGCTTGGTTGGCATGGCAATGGCATGTCATACAGATGAGTAGATTTTGGATTCGGGATGTACTTACCATATGTGTCCTAATAAGGACTGGTTTTATTAGTCTTAAAGAACTAGAAGGTGGAGTTGTTTTTATGGGCAATGACAACGCTTGTAAGACAATGGGAGTATGTACAATCCAATTGACGAATCACGATGGCTTAATTCAAGTCTTGACAGATGTTCGCTACATACCTAGCTTGAAGAAAAATCTCATCTCATTAGGGGTCCTAGAATCTAAAAGGCTCACAATCACTTTGAGAGATGGATTACTAAAGGTAGTAGCTGGGGTATTGACGGTGATGAAAGGCACAAGAAGGAATAACTTGTACTATTTAAATAGAAGTACAGTTATTGGATCAACATCAACAGCTTCTGCGAAAGATATAGATTTAGAGGCTACCAGCTTATGGCATATGCGATTGGGACATGCTGGTGAAAAAGCTTTGAAGAGTTTGGCGAAGCAAGGCTTGTTGAAAGGTGCAAATTCTTGTAAATTCGAATTCTGTAAACATTGTGCTCTGGGCAAGATGACGAGGATAAAATTTGGTTCAGCAATTCACAATACAAAAGAAATTCTGGACTACGTTCACAGTGATGTGTGGGGACTTACTAAAGTGGCTTCTTTGGGAGGTATGCACTATTTTTTTACTTTTGTTGATGATTATTCAAGAAGAGTATGGGTGTATCTAATGAAATGGAAAAATGAAGTTTTGGAAGCATTTCTGAAATAGAAGAAGATGGTGGAGACCCAGACTAGTCGAAAGGTCAAACGACTTCGATCAGACAATGGTACTAAGTACAAGAACGATCCACTTCTACAAGTATGTCAAGATGAGGGCATTGTGCGACACTTCACTGTTCGAGATACACCACAACAGAATGGGGTGTCAGAATGTATGAATCAGACTATGCTGGAGAAAGTTCGATGTATGTTGTCAAATGCTGGATTGGGCAAGAAATTTTGGGCTGAGGCAGTTACATATGCTCGCCATCTAATTAACCGGTTGCCATCAGCTTCAATAAATGGAAAAACTCCTATGGAGAGGTGGGCAGGTAAACCTGCTACTGATTATGATTCTTTACATGTTTTTGGTTCCACTGCATATTATCATGTAAAAGAATCTAAGTTAGACCCAAGAGCAAAGAAAGCATTATTCATAGGTATAACTGGTGGAGTAAAAGGATATCGTCTCTAGTGTCCTGATACAAGGAAGATTGTTTTCAGTAGAAATGTGACTTTTGATTAATCAACCATGATGAAGAACAAGGATTCACAAAAGGATAACAAAACCAGTGGCACTCTACAGCAGGTGAGCTTGAAAAGGTTAATAATGATCCAGCTAATATTGAAGTAACAAAATGATGAAGAATTTTCGACCTAAGAACTTCTACAGCAACATGATTCAATTGCATATAGGAGGCCAAGAAGAGAGATTCGTATGCCTGCTTGCTTTGATGATATGGTGGCCTATGCACTTCCAATTGTAGATGATGATATTCCTTCTACTTACACAGAAGCAAGAAGTAACCCTGATGGTGTAAAGTGGAAGCAAGCTATGAATGAAGAAATGCAGTCTCTTCATAAAAATAGGTCTTGGGAGTTTGTGACACTACCCAAAGGAAAGAAGGCAATTGGATACAAATGGGTATATGCAAAGAAGGAAGGATTTCCTGGTAAAAATGAAGTTCGATACAAGGCTAGATTGGTAGCAAAGGGTTACGCTCAGAAAGAAGGAATAGACTACAATGAAGTGTTTTCTCCAGTTGTGAAGCATTCGTCTATTCAGATTTTGCTAGCCTTGGTTGCGCAATATGACCTTGAACTAGTTCAGCTCGATGTGAAGATTGCATTTTTACACAGTGATTTGGAAGAGGAAATCTATATGACTCAGCCAGATGGATTCAAGGTTGCTGATAAAGAAAATTGGGTTTGTAAACTGACAAAGTCACTTTATGGATTGAAACAATCTCCGCGGCAGTGGCACAAGCGATTTGATCAGTTTATGAAAGGGCATGTTTAACAGTTGAAGAAAGCACTATCAAGTGTTGTTGAAAAATATAGAGAGAATTGTATGAAGATAAGATTAGTCGAATCAAATCTTCAAGGTAGAGATTATTGGAAATCATCCATATTTATAGAAAGTCAAAGATATAAGTATCAGAAAGATATAGGTATCAGAAAGATATGGGTTTCAAAATCTGAGATTTAAGGCACCAAAAGTGGGATTGAGATTTGGCATAAGATAATTGCAATTTTGATCCCTGAACCTCAACTATAAATAGGCCTAACCATTTCTCTTCTTCATTATCCCAAATTTTCCATTCTCTACTTAAGGCATTGTTTTCTCTCTCTCTCTTTTTGTAAATTCTCACTTGTATTTTGGAGTGAAATATATTTGGTAGTGCCCGAAGACGTAGGCAAAATTTGCTGAACCTCTATAAATTCTTGCGTTCTTTATTGTATTATTCTGTATGAATTGTGAGTGTGATTGTAGTGATTTATTGTGCTATTAAATTATGATTGAAGGATATTCTAGCTAGGAAAGACCTGGTACTTAAGCGATCCTTGTGATCCACCTCTCTTTCTTGGGAATTGAACTTAGTGTGATTTTTTAGTACAATAATTTTACTCTTTTACACGCTTCCGTACAACACTAAGCTTCATTCAAAGGGGCATGTTTGGTGTATTAGATATTGTTAGCTTAATGCTCACTTACTTGGGACATGTTAGACTCTATGAGTCATTGGTGTGATGGAGATCCGAGTATCCAATGTGCTATATTTTTATACATATTTCATAATTACAAGATGTCAATATATCATCATGATTAAATGATTAATGGTGATAGGTGTTATCGGCTTTCTAGTCTTGTTTTTAACCCTTGATATTGTAGTTTATTGTAGCATCTTGAGCACTCACTGAGCTTGTTTAAGCTCACACTCTCTTGTGTTTATTCTTTTGTAGAGAAATAGCTTGTGTGGAGTTGTGAAGTGAACAAGCTTGTGATCCTAAGGCAAAGCAACTTGATTGTGTATGTGAAATGGTTTTCTTAGGTAATAAAGAATGGCAATGTGGGAACATTTTTAAGTTTTAGACTTTAGTTTTTGTTTTGGTTTGTAAATGGACATTCCATGGACTATTTAAGGACTTTTATAACTGGTTTTTGGACGCTTTTATTGCTTGGATTGTTGCATGAATGATGCTAGATGAATGGTTAGGTTATATGTGGATTAGCATGCATGTGCCTTAGTGAATTGTGGTTACAGATGCTTAAATGATTGGATGAATGCTTGGACAAATGCAAAATGGCCAAAGGGCAAGGTATGGACCTATATTACACTTAAAATTTCCTTATATGCAAATTTGGTATGTTGAGTAGATTGAATTAGGACTTTAGAAAAGCATGCTAGCACAGGTAATTGGATTGGATGCCAAAGTATGTTCATGTATGATCTTGTGCAATTGAGCATGATTTATATGCTTTACGTATGCTATATGACATGCTAGAATAAGGAATTTGGCATGAAATCATGAAATGGTATGTATAGTTGAGAGTCAAAGTGTCAAATCTAAGTTGCTATAATTTTTCTGCAAATACTCCAGTCAATGTCATGACGAGCCATAAACAACACCGCGATGAAGGATTGTCGTCGGGACGCCATTTATCGCGTCATCAGGACGAAAAAGGGTCTCTAGGTCACATCGCGATGATAGTGACAGATGAAGCATGACTTAAGGTTGTATGTTTATTTTTAATGGCTAATTGAATAATATGCATGTATTGTATGGTGTGAATGGTGGTTCATGTGGTGTGCTTTTGTGGCCAATAAGGAGAGTCATGTAAGTGGTTAATGTGACATTTCAGATTTGGGTCGAACCCTTCCGACTGGGTTTGGGATGCCACACACTGGAGTAATCCATCACTTGACTTCTAAATTAGAAAATACAGGCATTCACTCTAAATATTCAGGCATTGACAAAGTGGCATTCACCAATGGTAAAAGCTTACCCATAACTCATATTGATTCTAGTGATATTTCTCTCAATTCTCGAAAGTTTTTGTTAGATATTATGCTTCAAGTTCCAAAATCTAACATAATTTTGTTATTTGTTTGTTAGTTCACTAACTCTAATGATGTCTTTATCGAATTTTTCTCAATTTTTTTTGATTAAAGACTGGAAAATGAAGCAGCCACCCCACCATGGATACATTAAAGATAGACTCTATCATTTAGTTTCAAGTCTAGTTTCTCTAGCTTCCCATTCAGTTTCTTTGTTCCGTTGGCATGCCATAAGCTATCATTTCATTATTTCGATTATCAAGCAAAAGAACCATTAAAATTAATCTATCTGATTTATGCAGTCCTTCTTTAGTTACTTCTTTTGATTTTTTTACTATTTTTTATCATTATTCTAAGTACACATGGATTTATTTTTTTTCATCATAAATATGATGTTTTCAACTGTTTTGTTAATTTTCGAGCTATAGTTGAGTTTTTTTTATTTTGTTAAATCCATTAAACAATTTCAGTCAGATAGGGGAGGGAAATATCAAGGTCTACAACACTACCTTTCCTAAAATGTCATTCTACAAAGAAGCTCTTGTTCATAAACACCCAAAAAAAATAAATATGTTGAACAAAAACACTGGCACATTATAGAAACAGATCGACCTTATCTTTACAAATCCTCTATACCACCAAAATATTGGGATCATGCTTTTGCCATTGTTATTTATACCATAAATCGCTTACCCACTCAAAAGCTAAAGTGCAAATCACCTTATCAACAAATTTTTCAACATAACCTGGAATATAACTTTCTTCATGTTTTATTGTTGTTGTCGTTATTATTTATGGCTTCATCCTTATACTAAAAATAAACCCATCTTTCTTGTTATAATCTTCTTCATAATGGTTATAAATGTTTTTCAATACCTACCAGTGAAGTTTTTTGTCATATTTGATGAACAAGTGTTCCCATTCAAAGGAAATGATGGGCAACCTTCAATTCTCAGTCCACCACCATCACCAATTACTATTTTTCTCTTGTACAACCTATTAAGTCAATGGAATCCCAACCAACACCAAATATCACGCCTACTACACAATCGAGAGACTTACAAACAACACCATCAACAAGTCCTTTCTTTTCTCCTACCAATAACACCACTACAAATCCACCATCTTCCTCAATATCCCAACCACTCCTTAAACGTACAAATGAATTTTCATCCTACACAGACCACAATATAAATGCTCTAACCCAACACTCCATGATTACTAGATCCAAAACCGACAACTTGAAACCCAAACTCTTTCATACTACACTCACTTTTATCGTTTCTCTATGCATATATAAAAAAGTAGCCAAACAAAAAATTTGGCGTCAAGCAATGTCAGAGGAAATAGATGCTAATGGTTACTAAACTAACTATAAATATGACAAAGGTAAGTGCACCTATCGAATAACAGTATAGCTATGGTGAGTAGGGAATATCATATCGACGAGGACTAAAAGTACTAGTAATTACTGTCTTTTTATTATCTAGCCGACAAATTGGGGTGATGTGTTTTAATCTAAAATTACTAAACTAATTTATCTAATAACGCAACAGAGAATGAAATAGGAAAATAATCGAAGATAACCAATGCGATAGACAATACTCAGGAAAGAATCCACCTAGACTTCACCTATTATTATGAATCTGAATTAAACAATTTATTCACTTGCTGCTTGATCCATAGAAATCCCTAAATTGTGTTAATATCTTTTTTGATAGTAAGAACAACAGACTCTAGGTTGATTAATTGAAGTCTCTTTCTAATTAAAACCTCTATCGTCGCATTAACTCGATCTATGGTTTCCCTTATTAGATTTGACATTAATCCAGTAGATTTATGTCGTCCTATTCTTAGGATTGCATGTAACTCCATTGAATTATACTAGATCTACTCTTAAATAGGGACTTTTGCTCCACTGAAATAAGCACATTAAACATGAATTAATATCCTAAAAATATTAAAACACGAAATAAGCATACATAATTGAGAACAAGAATCAAGTATTTATCGCGTAAAAACATAAATTAAATAAGAGCATTCATCATAGGCTTCATCCTCCCTAGGTATCTAAAGAATTTAGTTCGTAATCCTGAATAGAAACATCTCAAAGTTAGGATCACCGCAAGACATAAAGAAACTCAATAAAAATTCAAAAGAAATTAAATGGAGATCTTCGATCTTGAGGGAGATTCACTTCCAAGTTGATTTCAATAGCGTTCTTCAAGTGTTTTCTTCGATCTTCGCTAATTCCTATTCTCTATTATTCTAATTGGTATTTATAGTATTTAGAATGCTTAGAAAGCCTAAAAATTGGGTTTTTTCGTGTATTTTGGAAGCAGAGTGCGAAAACGACTTGGGCAGGCACATGGGCGTGTGGCCAACCTTTGTGGAAATGCCCAGCTCATGTGGATTCTGAAAGTAGCTTTTTTGTCTCATTTTGGCTCGTTTTTCACTCCTTTCGCTCCCAACTGCGCTTTTAAGTATAGAAACATGAATTTAAATGATTAGGATCATCAAATTCACTAATTTACATAATTAATCATCCAAAAAAGCATTCAGAATGAGATTAAAATATGTTACTTTTATAGCTTATCAAATATCCCTACACTTAAGCATTCGCTTGTCCTCAAGCAAAATCCTCAACTCTCATTAAAATTAATCTTTCTCAACTTATAAATCTCATCAATAATGTCTCAAAATAATTCACAAATAATTATGCATTGACAATTCAACTAAAAAAGTACTAAAGATTCAAACAATCTAAGTCAAAAAATTTTAAAGTTACAAAAACATAGGTATTTCTCCTTTATCTAGGTAATTACCTTTAATTCAAAATTGAAAAGAATCGACATCCCTACTAAATATTCACTCAAATCAATCAAAGTGTTTAAGGTTCAAGAATAAGCACTCAATAGCCAAACAAGAAAAGTCATTACCATAGGGTTGCATGAAAATCAAATCTCCACCACTATAAAATGATATGATACACAAATCAAAAAGGTCTTTAAGAGGTTGTAGTGAGGCTTAGGTTAAGGGTGTGGAGAAAGGCTGAAAAAGTTGGTTAAAATCAAAATCGAATTGATAAATTTCCAAATTAGAAAAATAAACAAATGCTGAATTAAGAACTATTCAAGAATAATAAAATGAGCTTCTTCTCAAAATATGAATTTAACTGTTCAAGCTCAATCAATAAGACTAATTAATAATCAATATTAATTTTTCGATATATATATTCGATCTTTTTTCAAAAACAATAAGAAATAATTCAGCAAATCAAACAAAAGAGTATAGTTAGGCAATTGACCAAATCAAATCTTGACAGAAAGAAAGTCAATAAAACGGGAAAAAGTCTCAATGAAAAGTTGAATTATGGGTTAACATTAATGGAAAAATCAAGAAAATGTGTGTTAGGCTCAACGGGGTTCACGAAGGGTTAATTACAAAGGTAGGCTTTTATGGGATAAGTGGGTTAAAATATAAGTGTCTTTATCATCTCAGTATATCAAATCAAATGTGTGGTCTCGACATGTATAATCAAAGCAAGTTTTAAAATAAAAAATCAAATTGACACACTCAACCAATAATAAAATGAGCAAAATAAATGTATGCTCTAAAGGCTCAAAATCTTACAAAAATTCATGGTTTTTTATGTCAAACTTGCAGTTCTCAAACTTCAAGGTAATACTTCAATTTAGGGAAACAACCTAAACTTTTTAATTTCTGAAAAATAGTTTATCATGCTTGATTCTTTGATGTCTTCAAGTTTAAATCAACCAATACACAATTATCGGCAAATTAATCTAAAACACATCAACAAAAATTCCAAATTCACAAAAATTCATTCTAATAGAAGTATGAGAAAATTACTTAAATACAAGACATGATTCAAGGATTTTCTAATAATTATATAAATATCCTCCCCACACTTAAGATGTACATTGTCTTCAATGTACAAACAGATATAATCATAGTATAAATAGAATATTCATAAGAGAGGGAGAAATCTAAAACTTCCCTGAATATTGGATGAATTTGCCAGAATGGTGAAAAGTTGAATTGTAGGCAAATCTAAATGTAGTACAGGATTCCAAGTAAACTAATAAGAAAATAAACACAAATAAAAAAGAAGATTAAGGGGTTATAACTTGATTAGAAACAACCATAAAAATATATTTCAAGAGATGATTAAAAGAAGTACAAGAAAATAAAAATAAAAACAAAACAACTAAAAGTAGAAATAAACATAAACATAACAGAAAATAAATAAAATCAATGATCATCATCGTTAGAGGCATCAGTAGGGTGAGTCACCGCTGCTGAAGAAGAGATATGAAGGTGCTGGCAGATCTGCTATAAAGTCCCGTCAATACTGTCGAACCTCTGAAAGCGGTGCTATTCGAAATGAGTGAACCGCTTGGAGAGGTCCTCTAATGTAGCAGCAAAAGAAACAAGACGGTGACTCGAAGGTGGATGAAGAGGTGGATCCTCGTGATGGAAAGAGGCTTCATCAGTGAAGTCTTCGGTTCATTCTGAGGGTCAGAATGAAATAATCGATACTAAGAAGGATCCACTCTACGAAGCCGCTCGATCATCTGCATATGTGTCATGCTCGATAATTTCTATGGGGACATCTGCTCGACAAGTGTAAGCGAAGAAAACTGCTATTGTGTGTCAAGGAGACCGAAGTGTCATGCGAGTCGAGTCACATAAAGGCCTAAACAGATAGGACCCTTCCTACTACGTTGTATCTGGTGACGAAAGGAGAGCGTGATAAAGTAGGTTAGATAAAAAATAAGCCACATGGCCATGCTCCATAGAAAGTATGCATCAGTGGTACCGATGACTCTGGTGCTCTCTCTCCTACCGGTCAATGTGTGAGCAAAGAGGGCATTAATATACTGTAGAGCTAGAGGGAGAGAAATTGTCTTCAAGTGACTCACGTCATAAGGTGTCATACTCACCATGAGGTCTTTCCAGCAAAGAGATGGCGAGTAGTGGATGTGTCAATGTAGGCGGAGAAAGTTCTCGGCACTCATAAACTCTTCAGTGTATAGTCTCAAAGCAACATTGAACTCAGGGACACTCATATGACGCGCCATGCCACCGAGTCTGAAAGTGATGGTGCCCGGCTCATCATGAGACGACATCACCTACTGAAAGGTAAATGTGGAACAAAACTCCAAAGTAAGCTCCATGTAAGTGGGCTCGATGATGGAAAAGAACTAGTCCCGCGGTGTGGTAGCAATGATGGCGCAGACATGATCAGCTAATTGGACCAGCTACAAAGTAGCCCAATTAATGCATCGGCCTATGCCGAGTGGCCAAAGTCGAATAATCTTATACAAGTCCTCTTAAGACCCTAAGAAAAACGGAGGAACGGATGCGTGCCTCAGCGGAAGCGCCCAAAAAGGAGGTCACACCCAGAGTCTTCTGCTTTTCTGAAGCGAGAACGGAAATCTTAGACTTACTTTATGTGTTTGTAATGGTGTCCAACGGGTGGTGCTGACGGTTAAAAACGCGCGATGGTCGGTGCAAGGGATGGAGGAGGCCGGTATGGACGGTGGAGGGGGTGACGCATTTGAAATGGCGTGTGTGTGTACGTGGAAAGGGGAAACGGTGGTGGAACAGGGCTGGTTGTGTGTGGTGCGGTGAGGATGAAGGGAAGGAAAGGGTTCGACAAGGGGTCGGCGCGAGGGGAAAAGAGGGTAGTCGTAGAGGGCCTTGTGTGCATGGAGTTTGAAGGGGTTAAGGGCTTTGGTCGAATGTGGGTCAGCGAGGAAGGGAGAAGAAAGAAAGGGAAAGGGAGGAGCTAGGTTGTGGGGGCATGGTTGGTGGTGCGGTGAGGCGAGGTAAGGTGAGGTGAGATGGCTGATCTGGTGAGGGAGAGGTTCAGCGGCGACGAGGGAGGAACGGCGGTCGGAATAGAGGAAGAAATTGGGAACGGGGGCTAGGGTTAGGGGCTAGTTGGGGAAGAAGACAAAACAAAGAAAAAGAAAGGAGGCTAGGGTTTTAAGGGTGACACGGACATGTGAGGCCCATGTTGGACCACACGCCCGTGTGGGACTTTTCCAACCCGTGGGCAATAAAATTTTTAGCCCAGACTTCACACAGCCTCAAACACGTCCGTGTGTCTATGCCGTGTGTGCTCTGCTTCGCTTCTCCCACACCCATGTAGCTCGGCCATGTCTCGCATACGACCATGTGTCTTGCCCGTGTAACTTTGTGACTTGATTTAAGATTGAAAAAAAATAGCTTCAAGTTTCACACGGCCGTGTGGCACGATTGTGTTAACTATTTCAGGCCGTGTAACCTTCAAATTTTTGAAAAATTAAGCCCCAGAATCCACACAGCCAAGGACACGCTCGTATGTCCAGGCCATGTAGGTCATATGGCCATGTCGCCAGGCTGTGTAACTCACTGTCGAATACTTTTTCATGTACACGGCAAAGGACACGCCCGTGTGTCTCGGCCATGTGATGAACTATCGGCTACTCCAATTTGCACATGGCCTGGGACACACCTGTGTGCCCAGGCCGTGGGTCAAAAACACACATTTTTTATTTTTTTAAAATTTTAAATTAGCATGCAATGGAATTAAAAAAATTAGAAAAAGTTAGACATTCGGGTTGCCTCCCGAGAAGCGTTTATTTAAAGTCTAAGCTCGACTTACCTAATGTATTGTTATGGTGCTTCTCGGAGTCGAAGCTCCTCTTTATCATCTCTAAAATCGTCACCACTATAAAATTTGAGTCGATATCCATTTACCTTGAATATGCCATATGTCGAATGTGTTACCTCTATCGTACCATACAGGAAAAAGGTTTGTACCATGAATGGACCTGACCATCTTGATCTCAGCTTTTCGGGAAATAATTTAAGCTTTGAATTGTATAAAAGGACACGATCCCCAACTGCGAATTGTTTGGGCTGCTTCAAATGAGCGTCGTGGCGCCGCTTTGTCGCTTCTTTATAAAGTCTCGAGTTCTCGTAAGCATTAGCTCTCCACTCGTCTAACTCATTTAGTTGCATCAATATTTTCTCACCTGCAAGTTTAAGGTCGTAGTTTAGAAATTTTATTGCCCAAAATGCTTTATGTTCGAGTTCAAGCGGTAAATGACAACTCTTTCCATATACAAGTCTGTAATGAGAGGTTCTTATGGGTGTCTTATACGCAGTCCTATAAGCCCATAAAGCATCATCCACTTTTATCGCCCAATCCTTTCTATTTGTCTCCACCATTTTTTCTATGATGCAACTTCAACTTGCCCACTAGTTTGAGGGTGATAAAAGGTAGCCATTCTATGATGCACTTCATACTTATTAAGACCTTATCAAATTGAGCATTACAAAAATGTGTACCTCTATCACTAATAATCTCTCTAGGTGTTCCAAATCGAGAAAAGAGCTTGTTAAGAAATCAAACTACCACGCTAGCATCATTAGTAGGTAAAGCTTGAGCTTCTACCCATTTTGACATATAATCAACTACTACTAGAATGTATTTATTACCAAAAGAGCTAGGAAATGGGCCCATGAAATCAATGCCCCAAACGTAAAAAATTTCTCTGGCATCTATCACAAGAAGCAACATACCTGTTAGCATCCTTGAACAATGTAGGCCAATAAAAACCTGATTCATGTGTTTTATGTGTTGTCCTAATTCTACTGTAATGTCCTCCTGTCGATCCTAAGTGGCAATGGTCCAAGATTTTATTCGCTCCTAATTTTGTAACACACCTTCGAATTACTTGATCTGCACATACACGAAAAAGAAAAGGGTCTCCCAGAAATAATTTTTCACATCGGCAAAGAATCGCTTCTTTTGATGATGTGTCAACCTTTTTGGTAAGATGTTAGCGGCCATGTAATTCACGATATTCGCAAACCAAGGGACTTTAGAATCGATTATAACCATGAGTTGTTCATCAGGAAACGAGTCATTAATCTCATTCTCATTAAGCTCCTTGAGATGGGGATTCTTTAGTAGTGAAAGGTGATATGCTGTAAGATTTTTAGCTCCCTTCTTATCTTGGATTTCCAAATCGAACTCCTGCAATAATAAAATCCACCTTGTAAGTCGAGGTTTTGCATCTGATTTAGCTAGAAGATAGCGAAGAGCAGAATGGTCAGTGTAAACAATAACTTTAGACAATATTAAATATGGTCTAAATTTACTGAATGCAAAAACCACAGCTAGCAATTCTTTTTCTGTAGTAGTGTAATTTCTTTTACATCTGTCAAAGTCTTGCTAGCATAATAGATTGGCTGAAAATGCTTGTCTCTTCGCTGTCCAAGAACTACACCTACTGCAAAATCACTCGCATCACACATTAGTTCAAAGGGTAAATTCCAATCAGGTGCAACCACAATAGGGGCATTAATTAATTTTTCCTTAATAGTATCAAATGCTTCTAAGCATTCCTGACTAAAATTGAATGGCACATCTTTTTCTAGCAAATTAGTCAATGGCTTAACTATTTTAGAAAAATCTTTGATAGATCTTCTATAGAATCCAACATGTCCTAAAAAGCTTTGAATAGCCTTAACTGAACTAGGAGGAGATAGTTTTTCGATGGTTTCAATTTTCGCTCTATCAACCTCAATCATTTACTAGAAATTTTATGGCCTAACACAATCCCTTCTCGAACCATGAAGTGACATTTTTCCCAATTGGGCACAAGGTTCGTTCCCTCAATCTCATTAAAACATGTTTTAGATTTTTCAGACAAAGGTGGAAAAAATTACCGAATACTAAGAAGTCATCCATAAATACCTCCATAATGTCTTCTACAAGTTCATTAAAGATTGCTAACATGCAATGCTAAAAAGTATCATGAGCATTACACAATCCAAGAGGCATTCTTCGATAAGCAAACGTACCATGTGAACATGTAAATGTCATTTTTTCTTGGTCCTCGAGAGCTATCGGGATTTGGAAGTAGCCAGAAAGTCCATCTAAGAAGCAATAATACATGTGACCAGATAATCTCTCTAACATTTGATCTTTGAATGGTAGAGGAAAATGATCTTTCCTTATGGCATCGTTCAACTTCCTATAGTCAACTCCATCCCGTGACTGTTCTTATTAGAATCAACTCGTTTTTCTCGTTGGTCACAACAGTCATGCCTCCTTTATTAGGAACAACCTGCACAGGACTCACCCAAGTACTATCAAAAATAGGATAAATAACTCCAGCATCTAGAAGTTTAATTACCTCAGCCTTAACAACTTCCTTCATGTTAGGATTTAACCTTCTTTGAGCTTGCATGCATGGTTTGTACTCGTCTTCCATTAAAATTTTATGAGTGCAAAAAGAAGGATCAATCCCTCTGATGTCGAAAATCTTCCAGGCTATAGCTCTTTTATGTTCCTTCAACACTTGCAATAACTCATCGTTTTCATTTGGCTTTAAATCTGAAGCAATAATCACTGGTAATGTAGAACCGTCTCCAAGAAATGCATACTCTAGGTGATTTGGTAATTACTTCAGTTCCAATTTGGGAGGTTCTTCAATGGAGGGTTTTAATTTTATTTCATTGTTAACCTCAATGCCCTCATAATTATTCTTTCTTAGTGAAGACTCATTAGAATCTAAATCAATTTTTGCCTCACTTATCATAGCATTATCGTCATCTACCTCCTCTCCTTGAACAAGAAATAGTTCCAACGTGTCCTTATGAATAATTTCTTATAATGAATCTTGAATAACATGATCAATAAAGTCAATACAATAATATGAATCATCTTGTTCTCTAAAGAATCGCATGGCATCATAGATTTTAAAAGTAATATCTTCATCACCTACCCTAAGCACAAGTTTACCATCACCCATATTAATGACAGCACTAGCAGTTGCTAAAAAGGGGCGACTTAAAATTAAAGGCACCTCACTACCCTCATCCATGTCAAGCATATCAAAATCAACAGGGAATATAAATTTATCTACCTTTACAACTACATCTTTAATAATACCTCTAAGATATTTAAGAAATCTATGGGTTAATTGACTACTCATCCTAGTGGGTTTCGGTTCCCCAAGACCAAGTTGCTTGAACATTTTATAAGGCATCAAATTAATGCTAGCACCCAAATCAGCTAATGCTTTCTCAATTTTTAAACTACCAATAAAACAATGGATGGTAAAACTTCCTAGATCTTTCAGCTTTGTTGGTAGTTTATTTTAAAGAATAGCTAAACATTCCTCATTAAGTTCCACAGTGGATAGCTCTTCAAACTTCCTTTTATTTGTTAATAGCTCATTTAAAAATTTTGCATATATGGGCATCTGCAAAATAACTTCAAAAAAAGGTAAGTTAATTTGCAATTGTTTGAAAAGTTCAAAAGTTTTACCAAATTGTTCATCCATGCGGTCTTTCTTCAACTTTGTCGGATATGGGATCGATGGTTTATATTCTTTAAGCACTGGTGTTTGAAACTCTTCGGGTTTTACCCCCTCATCATTTTCCTTATCAGTTTCCTGTTGCAGCTTCTTTTCAGTTTCAGCCAACACCTTCCCATTCCTTAATGTAATTGTTTTCTCATGCTTTTTTGGGTTAGGTTCGGTATTACTAGATGAACTACCTTGTTGCCTTTCTGAAACCAATTTAGCAAGCTATTCAACCTACTTTTCGAGCCAAAGAATATATGCTTGCTGATTTTTTAAAGTTGTCTCGGTGTTTTGAAAATGAGTCTCTAACACCGAAATAAATTTTGTCAACATCTCTTCAAGGTTCAGCTTCTTCTCTGGCTGATAAGGTTGTTGTAAGCTCGAAAGGGTTTGCGATCTTTGGTTTCCTTGACCACCCCATGAAAAGTTTGGGTGGTTTCTCCAACCTGCATTATAGTTATTACTATAAAGGTTATGTTGAGTTCTAGAATTAGTACCCATATAATTGATATGCTCATTCTCTGTGCTAGGACTAAAGGGTATATCTTCTAGATTATTTATTCCACCTCCATTTGCATCGCATTGCATCACCGAATTTACCTGCGTAAAAAGATATAAATCATCAAATTACTTGTTTAATATTTCTACCTGATTTGATAACATGGTGATCGCATCTAAATTAAAGGCACGGGCTACTTTCATCAGTTTCATCCTCATGACATGCCACTGATGATTATTCAGTGACATCTCCTCAATAAATTCATGAGCCACTTCAGGTGTTTTATTATTCAGAGTTCCACCGGCTACTGCATCGATTAGTTTCCTAGTTGAGGGATTCAAACCATTGTACATAATACGAGGAACAAGAACAGGATCTACAAGATTTGCAGTAATTACAGGAGGTAGTTGATTATTTTGATTATCACCCATCTCCTTAGTAATAAAGGAACCTGCCAAAAGCAAACAAAATAAAAATTAGAATGTAAAAATTAAACTAAAAAAATCAAATAAAGTAAAAATAAATGGCTAAATTAATAAAAATAAAGTGTTCCTAATATTTTAGTCACCGGTAACTACGCCAAAAACTTGATGGTTACTAAACTAACTATAAATAATACAAAGGCAAGTGCACCTATCGAATAATAGTATAGTTATGGTGAGTAAGGAATATCGTATCCATGAGGACTAAAAGTATTAGTAATTACTGTCTTCTTATTATCTAGCCGACAAATTAGGGTGATGTGTTTTAATCTAAAATTACTAAACTAATTTATCTAATAACGCAATAGAGAATGAAATAGGAAAATAATCGAAGATAACCAATGAGATAGACAATACCCAGGAAAGAAATCCACGTAGACTTCACCTATTATTATGAATTTGAATTGAACAATTTGTTCACTTGCTGCTTGATCCGTAGAAATCCCTAAATTGTGTTAATATCTTTTTCGAGAGTAAGAACAACAGACTCTAGGTTGATTAATTGAAATCTCTTTCTAATTAAAACCCCTATCGTCGCATTAACTTAATCTATGGATTCCCCTATTAGATTTGACTCTAATCCGGTACATTTATGTCGTCATATTTCTAGGATTGCATACAACTCCACTCAATTATACTAGATCTACTATTAAACAAGGACTTTTGCTCCACTGAAATTAGCACATTAAACATGAATTAATATCCTGAAAATATTAAAAACATGAAATAAGCATACATAATTGAGAATAATAATCAAGTATTTATCGCCTAAAACATAAATTAAATAAGAGGATTCATCATAGGCTTCATCCTCCCTAGGTATCTGGGGAATTTAGTTCATAATCCTGAATAGAAACATCTCAAAGTTAGGATAACCATAAGACATAAAGAAACTCAATAAAACTTCAAAAAAAATTAAATGGAGACCTTCGATCTTGTGGGAGATCCGCTTCCAAGTTGATTCCAACGGTGTTCGTCGAGTGTTTTCTTCGATCTTCTCTAATTTCCCCATTCTCTATTCTTCTAATTGATATTTATAGTATTTAGAATGCTCAGAAAGCCTAAAAATTGGGTTTTCCACGTATCTGGGAAGCAGAGTGCGAAATCAACACGGGATGGCACATGGGTGTGTGGCTAGCCCATGTGAGCCCAGCCCGTGTGGATCTTGAAAGCAGCTCTTTTTGTTCGATTCTGGCTCTTTTTTCGCTCATTTCACTCCCAAATGCTCTCCTAAGTATAGAACATGAATTTAAAGGATTAAGAGCATCAAATTCACTAAATTGCATAATTAATCATCCAAAAACGCATTAAGAATGAAATTAAAATATGTTACTTTTATAGCTTATCAGATGTATTAATGGACAATTGGATATGAGATCACAAGCAACAAATATAATCAATTGTAAGAGGATTTATCGCATCAAAACCAAAGTTTGGGCTAAAGGGTTTCATCAAACCAAGCGTATACTATGCTAAAACCTTTAGCCTTATCATCAAACCAACCATTGTTCGTCAAACATATCATTCAAATTTAAAGAGAGATTTTACACTACACCAAAAAAGGCTTTTAGTGGCATTTTTAAAAAAACGCCGCTAAAGATCGAGTATTAGCGGTGGCTTTTGGAAAATGCCGCTAAAAATGAGCATTAGCGACGTTTTCCAAAAAGCGCCGCAAAAAACCTAAGCCCAATTTCTGAGTTTTCGAGGGCTTTAGTGGCTTTTTTGAAAAGCGTTGCTAATGTATGGGCCTTTAGTGGCGTTTTTGAAAAAGCACCGCTAATGCTCAGGGCTTTAGCGGCGTTTTTGAAAAATCACCACTAATGCTCAAGGCTTAGCGGCGTTTTTGAAAAAGCGCCGCTAATACTCAGGGTTTTAGCGGCGTTTCTAAAAAGCACCGCTAATGCTCTATTTTTAGCGGCATTTTTGAAAAAGCGCCGCAAAAAATATTTTATCTGTCTATTTATTATTTAATTGGTTTATTTATATTAAATAAAATTCAAATTATTTTTAATTGAATATTCAAAATCTTCAGAAAAAATAATGACACGTAGAAATAATTTGAAATAAAAAAATATAGAAAAATATTTGTTAAAAAGTGGAAAAATTAAAATACTATTATTTAAAATAATTTAAATTTTTTTTGGGTACATTACTGAGTGTTTTTTAATTTACATATTAAATGATTTCTTATATAATCGTAAAAGAGATAGTATTAATTTTAAAATATTGAATTAATTATCACTATAGTTTAAGGTTTTTGGTTTAGGGTATATGGTTTAGAGTTTAAGGTTTAGGAGTTACTATTTTAAGGTTTTTGTAGATTTTTGTTGGTGGTTTGGATCCTAGTGTTTTTGGATATTTTGTTGTTGGTGGTTAGAGATTTTTGTTGCTGGATAGAAATGTGTTTGACTCTGGATATTTTCATCATTTCAGGTAAGAATGATTGATTTTTATTACGGTCTGATGTGGATGAGGAGTTTGAATCTTCTGGAGTTGAAGAAACTAGGAGTACTATTACAAATGGCAGCCGAAGCCACACTAACAGACTATCGTGATAAGACAGCTAATTTAACAACTAATTCTGGTAAGCTTTTTATCTTTATTTTGTCTTTAATAAGCTTTTTTTAATTGAGAAACCGTTTTTTTTCTTTTTAAATGTAAAACTTTTTTAGTAAGCAGCAACATAACTAAATCACCATATGCTGATAATGAGAAGATTTATTGTTCCTATTCCCTTGGCTCCAATTTTTTTGGTTCAAAACTTGATGTCTAAGTGTATGCTTGAGTATTTGGCAATCAATCCTGTGAAATAGTTTCTAGTTAAGGTGGCATAGAAGCAGATAGTCCAGGCATAATCTGTTCTTACAATTTTTGCGAAATTGTTGTCTTTTGAAATATCTTTAAGATTAAGGAACTATACTAAATGCGGTCACAAAACTTATGGAGGACAGTTATAAGGGTTGGGGTTTAAGGGTTATGGGTTAGGGGTTAAGGGTTAAGGGTTTACGATTTAGGATTTAGGGGATAGGGGTTAGGGGTTTAAGGTTTAAGGTTTAAGGTTTACATTAATTAGTGTTTTTTAATTTATATATTAAATAATTTCTTATATAATTGTAAAAGAGATAATTTTAATTTTAATATATTAAAATTATGATTATAGTTTAAATTATTTAAGAGCTTAATAGATAAACTTTATATATATTAACTGGTTTAGGATTTAAGGTTTACTTGAGATTTGTTAAATGATGAAAATTTATACAATCAATTAATGCTTTTATATTTAAAAATATTTAATCTAAACCATTTGATATATTTAAATATTAGATTTAACAAAAAAAATTGATAAATAAATAAATAAAAAGTAACAGATTAATATGGATAGGTAACTATCTATTTTGGATAGGACCAAATTATAACAAATAAAAATGAAATATAAAAACTAAAATCATTCAACATCGAACATCTAGCATAATAGTTATATTTTAGTTAAGAAGAAATATCTCTAATAAAATGGAGATTAAATCGGAAAATAATAATATAAAATCGTGATTAACATTTCAATCTTTAATAGAAATCGTGATTAACATTAGATAATTCTAACTTGATAATTAATTGCAGTCATTTAATCATTTGTTTTCTTATTAAAATATATGATATTTATTTTGAAAGTACTTAGTTTTTTTTATAAAAATCCAATTTATAAAAAATAGTAATAATAAAAGTTTTATAAAATCACTTAACTAAAAATTGTTAGCAGACAAAATAAAAAATTTTTAGCAGAGCAAAACGGCGTCATTTTGTTTAAGTGAAATGATTTTTTGTGGCGTTTTTATAAAAAAACGCGGCAAAAGATAAGCAATTGAATCATTTTATTTTAAAAATACTCAGTTTTATCCTCAAATTTTCCCAACCTCTAATTTTCCCCCCTAAAATTACAAACTTAAATTTACCGCTTCATTTTAAAGGGTTCCCACCGAACAGAAGAAACAAGAGAGCAGGAGAGAAGTAAAGGAAAAGAGGAGATTCCATCATCGCCGTCCGAAGAGGAGGCACGACCATGAGCAGGGTCAGAGTCAGAATAAGGAGACCTTGTAGGCGATTTTTGCGCTAACTGACGATCTTAAAAACTAGTTTATCAAGCAAGTAAGACCACAAGTTTCTGTCTCTTGCTTTGAAATCAAAACCCTAGATTGTTGCTTTCTGCCTATTTTGTTATTTATTTTTTTCATTGTTTTTATGTTCTTTTAGTTTTTTTTTTATCTTTAATTCTTTATTTTTATGTTCATGTTCCTGTAGCTGGAATATTATTGTAGCGATGAAAACATGAGTAAGTATATCACGTGACCGATTAAGAAGAACAAAAAAGGTTTTAGGGTAAGTAATCACAGTTCTCGCTTGATTTGAGGTTTTCTTTTGTTTATTTATTTGTTAGCGTTAAGAATGTAACCGTGCTTATACCATCCTCTAACGCCTATAAGCTTGTAGCCTTGATTGGTTTTGCTGCGTGGAAATGATTAGTGACCTCTCCAGTCACCAAGAAGATGGAACTATTACGCTAATTCTTAGTCTTGGATGGGGCTTAATGGGGTAAATCCCCTTATGGTTGGATAAAAGGCTTGTAAGATTGATGAGGTTAGCATGTTATGCTTGCATTATTCTTTGTTTCCAATTTGCTTTAGGCTTGTAAGATTGAGTTTTCCCTTTTTATTCTTTATTTTATGTTACTAATTATGCAGTTGGGACAAATTTAACAATGGTGCGTACCACGTTTGATGCCTTAGTTTACTTTGGAAGACTTATCTTCGATTTTGAAACATGCATTTTTTATTTCAGATATGTATCTGCTGAAAGATATTCTGAGGCCTTGGATCTGCTTGAGTTGGGTGCACGTCTCCAGTTGAAGCATTGCCAAGTTTTCTTTTTCCTCCTTCAATTACATTGGCATGTCGACTTAAGTTATTATGCTATTATACCAAGTATTGGCATGTCAATTTAAGTTATTATGGAACAGCCTCTCCAGTTATACTTCTTATTTGATAGATGAATGACAGCCTCTCAACATTTGCAATATGTGTGGGGGCTTAAGATTATACTGCTTACAGCCTCCGTTATCATTTGATTTTAATTTAGTATAATTTGGTTTCTTTAATTTTATAATATTGACGTGAATTTTTTAAAAAAATGGTAGATATGTGAATTTATTATTCGTTGGGATTGATTGGAATTTTAGGTGTTCATTTGTAAAAGTTTCATAACTTGTTTGTTCTGTTGTCAGAAACTGAATATGACCCATGGTTTTGCTTGGCACTTTTACATTTTAAAATATCCATATGCTTTTAGCTACAGTTTTTGAATAAGCCTATACGGGTTCTAGCATTGGAGATGGAGTAGGAGACTCTGGGTCCGAAGAAAGCTGTATGATTGATGTTGCTGATCCTGTGTTTCTGGAACTTCTTAAGGATGA
This sequence comes from Gossypium hirsutum, assembly GCF_007990345.1. Taxonomy (NCBI): domain Eukaryota; kingdom Viridiplantae; phylum Streptophyta; class Magnoliopsida; order Malvales; family Malvaceae; genus Gossypium; species Gossypium hirsutum. The sequence continues at coordinate 25,725,736 of NC_053446.1, forward strand.
AAATGATGGCCTTGCTATATGGTCTTCTATTGATAAAACTCCATTTACAATTAGATGAAAGCAATTACAAACATAGTATTACTAGAGGAAAGTATAGTTGTCTAACCATTACAGGCTTTTTTAATTAAGAATTTGTTTCTCATTGCTCTTGTAGAGTGCTTTGCTTTTTAATTTTTAGATTGTTCATTTTCTCTATATCAAGTATTCCGAATTTCTATTAATGCAAGTAAAAGCAACACTTTGCATTTCTAAATTAAAGCTAGCTTACTTTAATATTGTACGCTCTTCCAATAGTACAATATCATATTTTTTGAGCTATGAATTGTGCATATAACTAGGCTAACCTGGTTTTTGTTTGTTTTGTAACTAACATCCCTTTTTTTCTGTAGTTTGAAATAAGTCGACACTTGACAGAAGATTGACAACATGTTTGGTTTGGTGTAATGGATTAGCCATTACACCCCTATTTAGTAGGCCCCACTTAATCCCCACTTAATCCCGTGTTTAGTTTGATGTATTGCCTATTACAGGCCTATTACGTTACGGATGTATTCCTCATTTTCTCTGCTTCAACAACGATTTCTAATCCGTTCCAAAAGTAAGGATTAGCTAATCGTCTCTGTTTTACCCTCCCCAGCCAAAATCCATCTCCACCCCACCCTCTCCCTCCCAACATCAATAGCAGTTTTCTTCGAACCAAATCTCCACCGTCTCAGATCTCCTGTGAGTAATCTCAACAGCAGTTGCCAGTGAAAATTGCCCTTTCTTCAAAAACCCAGCCCTAAACCCTTCTTCTCTTTCAATACTCCATTCGAACAGGTTGCGGCATCTCCCTCCTCTGAGGTATGGCTCTGTTTCTTTAACTTTAGCATTGAGCGACTTTTTTCAAGTCCAAAATAGTCTACTCAACTTTGAATTTAGGCCTATTTTTGCACAGTTACGGTCTTTTTGGGGGGTTTTTTGTTTTTTTTGTTGGTTTGGTTAAATCATGTTCTGTTATTTGAATTTAAACAAAAAAAAAGAGAAAGACGAAGGTTTTTGTTAAGCCAATTGTGAAAAAGCAGTAGCAACAGCAACCGAATGCAGACTATATCACTGGGAATAAAATCCGGAAGAGTTCTGTGTTTTCAAGGGGGAAGCTTTCTGCTCCTCTTAGGCAACTTCAAATGGATTTGAGAAAATTGATGCTTCCTTATACTGCTCTCAAACTCAAGCCAATTGATGTTAATCTGAAACTCTTTTTCGGTCGACTCAATCCCTACAAGAAATTTCTTTCGTTATCTCTTCCGAAGGGTTCCTCTCTCTCTCTCTCTCTCTCTCTATTTATCTCAACAAATTTGATCTGAAAGAAAGAAAAAAGAAAACTATTTCCTTTCCATGAAATACATACAGATCTTCTCTCTACCAAACATTTTTTCTTTGCTAAGGGTTCTTGCTTTTCAAACCATTTTTTCGTCATTTTTCTTGTAATTGTTTTTCTTGTTAGAGTTCAGATTTTAGATTTTTTGGTTGTTGAGTCTTGGAGGCAGTTGTATTCAGTAATGGCTGGCTTGCTTTGATGCATTGCTTCTGTATATCTTTGTAGAAAACGAATCTGTATCTATTATTAACACAAATTTGATTAGTTCATGCCAATGGATTTTTAAAGTTAAATTAGTTATTGGCGTTAGAAATTTACTCTTATGCCTGGAATGAGATCTGGCTTACAGATCAACTACTGGAGTTAATTGTGGAAATTTGTTTGATTTGGTTTCTTATAAAATTGTTACCCTGTTCTATTTATGTTGGAGTAGCTGAAATCTGAGGTTGCATTTGTCATTAACAAATAGAAATCCAAAAAGAGAGGAAATTTATATCATCCCCTCCACTTTTTCCTTGGAATTGCGTGCTTCAAATGTTCACTAATATGGTTAAAAATTCATGTTTTAAAAATTCTGTCTTCTTCTGAAAGTTTGTAGCAGTTTGTTGAATCATGCTTCTTGTTGATTTAACTTTGTAAATTCCGTGAACAAGTCTAAACCTTTACTGCTGATTTCAATGACATAGCTACAGTTGTAACTCACTGCTAATTCTTGTCATCCAGGCATGCATGCTCTGTTAGCGGCTTGACTTGCAGTCTCGAAGGTGTAATTCACTGCTGATTCTTGTGATCCACTGCTTCATTTTTTCTCTCGGTCTCAGCGTTTGGTTTGAGGTATGAATCTTGAACTTTTCATTTCTTTGTCTGTCTTTGCCTTGGATTGTGGCATGTTCATGTTGGTATTTCTGAAGATCAAGTTTTTGGGCTCTGGCATGATTAGAGAGGGTTATAAATCATCATTTCATTGCATGGGAAGCATCGGTGTGCCCTTTACTTTTGATCTTGAAATATGAGAAAAGGATTATATGAGAGGGGCTAACACAGAAGTAAAGAGAAATTACATGGAAAAAAAACAGTAGGAACTTAAGGAGCAGTCCCTGTTCATGCATTTTATGTCAAAAAGTGTGCTTTTCAACATCACGACATAGTTTTAGGATTTATATTTGATGTACTGACAGTCGAAAACTCCTTGACATATCGCAAAGCAGCAGAGGCCATTGTGTGTAGTCTTCAACCGGATTCACCAACTGTATTATGTTTGATATGTGGTTTGAAACATTGAAAAATTGTACAGCTGGACAGTGAGATTTTGTTTGAAATTTTGACTGTTATACTTTGTTGTTTCATCTTGTTTTTTGACATTGAGTATAATAATTTTTCTGTTATACTTTGTTGTTTCAGAAAATCCATAGCCGTTGTGATGTGTTGTTAGAAATAAATTGTTTGGAATCATTGCATCATGTTAAGGGTACTCTAATGATACAACAACTGAATTCGTATGTCATTCATGCCATTGGAGACTTGTTGCATTGATATTGAGATATTGGTATTACACATATGCATTAAGAATGCGATAGGATGGCTAATTGCTTAACAAAGGCTACAAAAGGAGTCCATCATTAGCTTTTACTCTTGTCCCGACCTCTTGATTTTGCTTTGAATGTATGCATGAGGATGTTATTGATTTATGTTTTCCTAGATTGATTGCTATGTAATAGCTTTTACTCTCCTTAATAAAAAAAAATAAAAATGCATGGACTATATCTTGTGTTTTTCCTTAATAGCAATGTTTAGACCTTATTCAATTTGATTGGTGTTGGATTTAGATTTAAGATAAACATTAAAAACAATAAAAAAAAGTTGAATTCGAAGTATTGATAGACACCAATCGATTATATTTTGATTTAATAAGTCCACCTGACTAATTCCAACAAATATAATAATAAGAAATTTGATATATTTAAGTAAGATTTTGGATTCTGATTTAATATTACAAAAGCTTTATCAAGTAATAAAAGAATTAATTTTCTTTAAATAAGATTTTAAATTCTAATTAGTAGTTATATAGCATGGTATGTGTGTGAAAAATGGCGCATTTAGAAGATATGTATGTTTTTTTAAAACAATAGGCTTAAATCACAATTATTTGTACATGTAAATACAATACTACATTACAATCTTTTCCAATCATAATTGTAAATACAATACTACTTTTTAATAATTATTTGTACATGTAAATGAGATAAAAGTTATATATATTTTTACAAAATGAAATTTAAATTTAAAATGTTATAAAAGTTTTAAAACTTCAATTTCATTAGTAAACAAAATCCTCATTCTTTATTTTATTTGTTTTAAAATTAGGTCACCTTACTTAAACTAATCATCAATAAATAAACTAATCAATGTTCAAACTTTGAACATGCTTTATAATTTTAAATTATAATGAGTTTAGTTATAATCTAACAAATACCAACAATTAATTTTAGGTCAATTATACATATACCTTTAAATATCTTTTCTTTCATTATTGTTTGGGTGATTGATAAAGAAATGAAATTAAAGTTGTAACGATTTCATTTAATAGATACTTTTTTGCTTCGTGTGTTCTAAATTTGTGCTGTTTATTTTTATTTGATAATGTATAATTGCAACTTCAATTCTTTGATAGTGTGTTCTAATGTTAATATGTTACAGTAATGGCTCGTCTGTCTTTAATTGCACAAAGTGTGAGACGTAAAAGAATTGGTATTGCATTGACAATATGGTTGGAAATCTGTAGAATTACGATTTGGTTCTTATTTAGAATGGGTGCCAGCCTTAGCCTACATACTTATAGACCAAGGATTAAGTCCTATACCTTAGATTTTTATGCAAAAAGAGATTATGTGAAAAGGCTTGTATATGCTAGTAACGAGACCTGTATTGAACAAGTTAGGATGAATAGAATTGCCTTTTTTAAACTATGTGAGATGTTAGAATCGATAGGGGGATTGAAGCCGTCAAGGTTCATGCTTGTTGATGAGCAAGTAGCAATGTTTTTACATATCATCTCCCATCACCTGAAAAATCGAGTTATCAAGCATCACTTTAGAAGGTCCGGGAAAACTGTTAGCAAAGCATTTCATAGTGTTTTAAATGTTGTCATACGCTTACAAGATGTGTTATTTAAAAAGCCGGAGCCAATTATAGCCAATTCTTCTGACACAAGGTGGAAATGGTTTAAGGTATTGGACTGAGTTTTATATATAACTTGTACAACATTTAGTTGCTTTAGATTTAAAATAGTATTCTAACTCAAGGTTTTATATCATGTGATATAGAATTGCTTAGGTGCTCTCGATGGAACCCACATCAAGATTAGGGTTCCAACAGTTGATAAACCTAGATATCGAACGCGAAAAGGTGACATAGCAACAAATATGCTAGGTGTTTGTACACCTGAGATGCAATTTGTTTATGTTCTTCCTGGTTGGGAAGGTTCAGTTGCCGATGGACGAGTTCTTCGAGATGCCATTAGTAGAAGACATGGAGTAACAGTTCCTCATGGTAAAGTGGATAGTTAGAGGACTTTGATATTGTTCATTAAGATCAAACTTTTTATGCTGAATTAATCATTTTAAAAAAATTTTAATTTTTTAGGTTGTTATTATCTAGTTGATGCTGGATACACAAATTGTGAGGGATTTCTTGCACCTTTTAGAGGAAAACGATATCACTTGAACGAGTGGCGTCAGGGTTATCAGCCAAGTTCTCCAGAAGGGTTTTTTAATATGAAACATGCCTCAGCACGTAATGTTATTGAAAGATGCTTTGGGTTATTAAAACTTAGATGGGGAATACTTAGGAGTCCATCGTTCTATCCTGTAATGGTGCACAATAGAATTATTATTGCATGTTGTTTGCTCCATAATTTTATTCGAACCCATATGAGTATTGATCCCATTGAAGCGGAGGTGGGAGAAGGATTACCTAGTAATGTGGTGGATGACGATGAACCGAATATCACAAATATTCATCCATTGGATGCTTGGGCTACTTGGAGGATGGAACTAGCCAACCAAATGTTCGATGAATGGCAAGCATCTAGAAATTAGTTAGGTTTAGGGACAAATTGAGTTTGACTTAATTTGTTGATGTTATTTTATGTATCTAGTTTATGAAATTTTGGTGGTGTTTGAATAAAATTCTGTATTGTACTAAACTTGTTGAATTATAATTTAATTTCTTTTCATTCAGCATGTGTTATAATTTTAAATTTAGTATTGAGCTTTTGATTCATGATATTGAACTAACGATATAATTTTATAAACTGTTCACCTTTTGATTCATGATATTAAAAATAGTAAATAATGGTTTTGTTTTTTTTTCTTAAGATAATTATGTCAGGTGTTCCACAATCACATGCTTCTTCTCAAGCTTCTCGAGGAACCAAAAGAAAATGGGTTCCAGAAGAAGATGCAGCCTTGGTTTCTTGCATGGTGGACTTGCACAATGTTGGAACATTTAATGCTGATACCGGGTTCAAAGTTGGTTATTTGAACGAGTTGGAAAAAATGCTAGAAAAGGCTTTACCAAATGCAATGTTGAAGGCGAAACCAAATATTGAATCGAGGATTAGGTTACTAAAAAGGGAATGGTCAATCGTCTACGACATGCTTAATGGCCAAAACAATAGCGGTTTTGGTTGGGACGAGCATAGGCAGCTCGTTGTTGCTAAAGATGCAGTTTGGGACTCCTATTTAAAGGTAAAATGTATTTCAAGTCTTTATTTTTTTTTTACCAAACTTATAACTAATATGATTTCCTCATTTTTTTTAGAGTCACAAAGAAGCCACTCAATTCAGACATCGTACTTTCCCTTACTACGATCAGCTTACTGCCATATACGCAAGAGATCGAGCGACTGGGAAAGATGCTCAAACAGCTGCTGATGTTCTTGAAGAAATAAATGCTGAGGATGTACCTACTACGGATATGAATGAAGAGAGAAACACATTCTATGACTGCAAAGCTGACGTCTCTTTGGACGACATGGATGTTTCTGGTACGGAGCCGCGAGGAGATAGAGACCAAGGGGGTTCCTCATCTTCAAACAAGAGAAAAAAGAAATCTGCTGCCCGTGATAATATGTATTCTTCATTTGATGAGGCTGCCACTTTATTGGCCGAAAACATCAAGGCCGTTGGCAATCAAATCAGTAGGAGTATTGCCTCCGATGTGGTAGTTCAGCAGAAGTCAGAAGAATATCAAAAGATGGAAGAGAAAGCTTCAAATTTATATTCAACCTTATGGGAAATTGAAGGTTTAACCGACGATCAGCGTATGAAGCTTTGAGTAAAATTCCAGATCATCCAACTCAAATGATCGTTTTCTTTAGTTTACCTTCTGTTGCGCGATTAGAATGGGTCAGAAGATTTCTTTCTCACCATTAAAAATCAATGTTCAAACTTTTTGATGTTGTAAAACTATATAACATATGGATTATGCTGTAGAATTTCATTTTCATCTAACCTTTTCTTAATATAAGTTAATTATGTTTATGCAGAATATAATTCTCAAGTTATATTTTGATTTTAGTAAATTCATATAACATTTTATTATTAAGAATTTTATGAAATTATATATCATTATTAAATTATATTTAATATTAATTATTTTAAATTGTATAAATTCATATAAGAAAATTTATTATCAAGAATTTTATGAAATTATATATTATTATTAAATTATATGTAATAATAATTATTTTAAATTATACAAATTCATATAAGATAATTTATTAGTTATAATTATTTTAAATTTTATTAAGTCATATATTTTAATTAAAATATATTTAATATAATTATTTCAAATTATCTTTTATAGTATCATATATTATGATTTGAGTAAATTCATATAAGAATATTAATAATTATTAAGAATTTTATTAAGTCATATATTTTAATTAAAATATATTTAATATTAATTATTTCAAATTATCTTTTATAGTATCATATATTATGATTTGAGTAAATTCATATAAGAATATTAATTATTAAGATTTTTATTAAATTATATATTTTAATTATAATATATTTAATAATTATTATGTTAATTTATATTTTATAGTATCATATATTATGATTTGAGTAAATTCATATAAGAATATTGATTATTAAGAATTTTATTAAATTATATATTTTAATTATAATATATTTAATAATAATTATGTTAATTTATATTTTATAGTATTATATATTATGATTTGAGTAAATTCATATAAGAATATTGATTATTAAGAATTTTATTAAATTATATATTTTAATTATAATATATTTAATAATAATTATGTTTAAATATGATTAAATTATTTATTATTGATATTAATAATCTTATTAAAATTTAAATAACAATAACAATAATTATTTACCAAAACAAATTTATGCTAAGGGTATTCTAGTCATTTTAGTTTTTTCGATTATGCTATTACACCTCTATTCCATTCAACCAAACACAAGAATACTATTACGCCTCTATTCCATTACATTCAACCAAACAATTGATTTGCTATTACACCTCTATTCCATTACACCTCTATTCCATTACGCCTCTATTCCAATACAGCGAACCAAACGTGCTGTGATTGTTTCAGGAACGCCATTGGACTTCTCCTGGGGTTGCTGCAGTACTACAGGCTGCAACAAATAGCCCTCAGTCTGATAGATTAAAGTAGATACTCAATATCACACCTCGGCTTCTTCATATGTATTTTACTGTTGCTTTGCGCGATGCAAATAACTGTATGTTCTATGTTTTCTTTTAATCCATTTGACATCATTTTTAGTGCTTTTATAACTCTATCTGCAGGATGTAGCTTTAGTTTAAGTATCGATACTGATTGCTTGCATCTTAATTTGTGTTCTTGCCTCTCTTTTGTAGCATTAATTTGTGCATTAATTCCCATTCTGATGGCTAGAAATTCTACATTATTCCTGACAAGAACTATATGTATGAGGTTTGTATACATTTTGGAAATATTAGTTCTGTTATTGTATTTCTTGTGGGGCTACTACCTTGCGGTTATGTACTACCCTCTAGATACATTCATTATCAGCCAGATTTATGATTGTTTTCTACTGACTCATTTATGATTGTTTTCTATTTTTATTGATTTATGTAATCAATCTCAATTATGCTTTTTGCAAATTAATACTATTGTTCCTTGTTAAAAAATTGACTAGTTTAGACAATCATTAGAAAGAATACCTATTTGTGACACATGGAAGAGCTATGATTGAGATTGTTTGTTAGTATGGTTCAACCTGCTACTAAAGCTGCACATAATTGTTTGTTATATATTTTTTTGAGCCTTAATGGCTATATATAATTTTTATTTTTAACATCTCTGTTGTTTACCAAGTTTGTTGGTTTATCTGATCATTTGGCTTTGCATCCTTTAGATATTGAAGGTGTTGTAGAGGATTCAATCTCTTCAAGCTGGAAAAGCCAAGGCTTAGCACTTGTTCAAGTGAAGTGTTATTTAATTTTCCATTCCATGGTCGTTTATCTTAGTCGGAACTTGAATTTGGTGTTATTGGAACAGGGTTTTGTAGCTACCTTGTGTACTAGCTTCTTTAACCATGATTGTTAATTATTACGTGTTTTGTAGCTTCTTTTATATTTGGCCGAGTTAATATAGATCAGATGAGCTGTGAGGTAGATTACTCATTTATTTAAACATAATATTTTAATTCTAAATTTAAATTCATTAATTTTTATATTTAGCTTTAAAGTTAAAATTTTAATAAAAATTTTAATTTAATTAATTTTTTTATCCTTAAAAGTATATAGTTTAAAGTTTAAATTTAAAAAAAAACATAATATAATATTATTTATCATAGAAATAAATATTATTTAATTAAAATATATATTTTAAAAGTCATGTTTTTAGCGGCGTTTGTGAAAAAGCGCCGTTAAAAGTCATTCTTTATAATGGTAAAAGTGTCGCTAAAAGTCATGATTTTAGCGGCGTTTGTGGTAGAAGCGTCGCTAAAGGTTATGGTCTTTAGCAACGTTTGTGATAGAATATTAATTTTAAATATAGAATTATAATTTTAAATATAAATTATTTGTAAACTTTAATTTCAATATAAAATCATATTTTTATGTCAAATTAACATACAAACATATTTAGAAAATAAAAAAATATAAGTAATAGAATAATTAACTCAAATGCAAAATATTATTCTCTCTTGTTGTTGCTGCTGCTGTTACCACAATGTTATATTGATATATTTTTGTATTAGCAAATGTTAAATTAAGGTTATAATAAAAATATTAAAAATTTTATGGTAACCCATTACTAATATTATGATAAATAAAATATAAATTTTAAATACTTTTAAAAAAATTAATAAAAATTGTTTGTAAATTTTAATTTGAATATGAAAAGTATATTTGTAATTTATAATTCATATAAACAATAGACAATTTTATACTTAAACTGGGTTTTGAAAAATAAAAAATTTTAAATTTTTGGATTGGTTAAAAAGTTTACTCTTTGATATTTCTTATAGCTAATCAAAAAGTTAATTTATTTGAGGAGAAATGCCAAATAAGCCCTTATTCAAACATGCATTATTTGTGATTATATCTATACTTATGATTGCCCTTATAAACTCTTTTGTTAATAGTAGGTTTCTAAAGAAGTCTGTGATGTGTTGTTTGTCAAGAGTCGACAAATCCCCTCAACAAGTTTGGTATTATTTCAAGTGAGATTTTTGCTTCTCAACTCTATTAAGAGCCCCAAGTGTCCAAACAAGGGGAGGGTTCATTGAGTGGGAGTGTTTCCTATGGTGCCTAAGAAGATGAACCGTGCGCAATTGCACATGCTCAAACTCAAACCCCTAACTTATAGCTTATAGGACATTATTGGGGAGCATGATACCACTTGGGCTAGGCAACATACAAGACACACCTACTCTGTGAACCACTACCAATTTAAGCTCTTCGGCTTTAGGCAGAGTTGGGAGACAAAACCCCCATCGAGAACAACACTAGACTTGTTGAGAGGGGTTTGTCAATTCCATTGAGAGAAGTTTGTGAAATATTGTCTATCGTCGACAAACCCTCCAACAAGTCTAGTATTGTCTCTAATGGGATTTTGTCTCCCCGATTTGTCGAAAGTCCAAGTGCCTAAATAGGTGGCTAATTCATGGGGAACTAACTCAAGTGGTAGCATCCTCACTCGTTAATTGCCTATATGCTATAGAATATGAGTTTTTGTTAAACATTGCTCAATTGCACATGGTTCATCTTCTCAGGTATTCAACAAGGTGCTCACTTTGTGAATCTGCCGCTTGTTTAGGTACTTGAGCTCTTGATAAAGTTGGAAGATAAAACTCCAATTGTAAATAATATTAAATTTATTAAGGGATTTATCAACTCCTGACAAATGATATTTCCTAAATTTCTCATAACGAAATCTGTCATCTAATTATCCCTCAACATCTTTAAATAAAATATTTTATTTTATTCAAATTTGTCTCCACCATGAATAGTTATATAATTTCGAGGTGTTAAATTTGGTTGTGGTTGATAATTAAAGAACAAATTGAGTTGGATGAAGGGATATTAATATTATTGCTTTGATAATAAGTCAAAGAAAAGAGACTTTATTATCACCTGAGATGTGGGAATTTATGTTAATTAGACGTTATTATGAACCAACCAATGAGAAAAATGCCAAAGCAAATTATGGGACTAAATCTAGCAGGATTTCTGACTGTGACTAAACATTGCCAATGAAAACCTAATAATTTTCTATGCTTCTTCCACAAAAGATAGAGAATTTAATACAAGATTGTTTGATAAAAAAGAATTATGAACTTTGAAGTTATTATTGGAAATTGAAAGTTTTATTATAGAGGAATTATAACATGTAATTATTGGATAGTAATTATATATTTTCTAATTATAATGATAACGTGTTTAATTGATAAAGAGTAATAATTATATTTAAAAAAATTAAAAATTAAAAGGGAAGTTTGAAAGTAATTATCACTAATTATTTAGTATAATTCCTTTGATTCTCACCTATTGTTAAAAATTTGGGAGAGAATGTAATTGGGGTAGTCTAATAATACTGAATTTAGTAAAACCCATTTAATTATAATGGTTATCTAAGCATACCACAATATGTAATTACAAGTAATTATATCCCATTCGAATACCAAATAATTTTAGCCTAGTGGTAACATTCTCACCCATAAGTGCCTTATAATGTTACAGAGCATGGCTCAAGTAGTTTGACTTCTCATGAACTAGATGAAACACTCACTTTGTAAATTTGTCGCTAGTCAAGAGATAAAACCTTTGCTAAAGACAATAATATATGTGTTCAGGGTTCGACCCATGGTCCAATCCTTAACAAAAAGCTTTTCAAATTTAAAATAAAGTTCTTCAGCAACGGATATGCAGTGAATTACGCTTATCGTTATGTTGGGATACTTTAAAATAACTGTAAAAATCTATAATTATTAGAATAATAACTATACCGCTTTGAAATTACAACTCTAATTTCATAGAAAATTTTGCTACGCAAAATGTAATTACATCTTAAAAAAATAAAGAGAAAATATAAATATCTTTTTTTAAAATTATCATGACTAATTACACGCACAATACTAAATTCAATAAAACTCTAATTATAGTAGTTATCCAACACTACATATTTTATTATAAATAATTACACTTAAATTTAATAACAAAAAAATTTTATGTTTGAAAATAGACTTCGTAAAAGAAAGTGTGACAAAGGGGAGTATTTCATTTACTTATTTTATTAAAGACTGTAATTATACAATTACATCTTCTTATTTAAAAATTAAACGAGAGTTATAGATAATTTTAAGCATAATATAAAAAAATATAAATTCCACGTATACATTTGTTGAAGAATTTAATTACTTAAATTTATAACAATAATGGCTGGAAAAACCATAACATTTAATTTAAATGTAATCTCCATCTAACTATAGTTAGGTAAAATTAGTTGCACCATCAAATTGATAGATACTTTTGGTTTGGTTATTCACTTCCACTTATTACAAAATAATGAATTTACATCTCAATATTAACTTCCACATTAAAATAAAATATCTACATTATTGAAAAGCTTTTTTTTTCAAATCAAAGGAAAATGTTGTCCAGATTGATTTTTTGGAGTTAGAGTTAAATGAAATAAATTCCTTTCAAAAATATGAAAATGTAAAAGCATGTTCAATAGTTTTTATTGGAAAAAAGAAATTCAATATTTATTTACAATATTATCCTTTTATGTCAATGTTTACAAGAAAAGCTTTGAGATAAATGACGCATACAAATATGTTCGATGTTTTCACATACTGAAAAAATTATAAATCCATATAACATTTATGTAAAATGCATTAAGTATCTAATTTGATTATTTTAAGAAAAATCAAGAATCTTTGTATCGTATGGCTCGTGGTGTTTGATGACCACTCCAGCCATGGGATCTCAAAGCGTGAGAAATGGTCCAGAGGATTGGATAGAGTTATGTCTAAGGGAAGACAAAGTCACAAGCTTCTTGTTTTATGGTCTCCTATAGACAAAAGTTTAAGATATGAAAATGATATGAACAAGCACAAAATAGCACATTTTATATATGTACATTATTTGTTTAGGATTTAGGATTTTGATGATATGACAATTAATACAAAAATACAAACATAGAGAGTGCAATACAGACACATGAATTACCAGATTGCCTGATTTAGTTGGGGGGCATAGACAACCCCGTGTTTGATCCGCTTGAGGGATTGGATTTCCCCCTATCCTATTGACAACAAAACCAAACAAATAAATGATCTACAAGGCTTCAAAAAGAACATATTATTTAGGCCTTCACGTCCATTGTCTGTACACAACTTTGAGGGTCCACCATATCCATTATCACCACAACACACCCTTAAAGAAAACACCGCAAATTCGAATACCAGTTGAACAAGTCTTCTTTCCCTGTCTCTCCTTCAATGCTGTTATCCTGGAATGTGGAAACCATATATGGATAGGAAAAATATGTGCCATGATGCATATTTATGTGTTTGAATGTGAACACGTCACTCGCATTCGTGTTTCATTTCATTGCCAAGAGATAAGAAAAGAATACAAGTCATTCATTCAACTCTTATGTATGAAAGAATCTGGATTTGATTACAAAGAACAATAAGGGAACCAAGATAATGGTCCCACTACCTAGATGGGCAACAACTGGTAATAACCAGATGAACAGAAAAACTGCTAGAGTTTTGGAGCTATACGAGAGAAACTGTTAGTATACATACATGATTCTGCAGTTAAACGTGATCTAAATATTGCAACGATCATATCCGGAGAACCATGACGAGTTTTCTTCAAGCTTTGATAACTCATGATCTTCACCATTATAGAATGGTTCAAATACTTGTTGCCATTGCTGATCAGTATCATTGGCATCATTGAACTTACCTGCATCATGGTCGGCAATGTCAACATTATCAAAAGTATGTTGTATTGCTTCTTTAGGTACACATGATTCTGTAAATAAAACGTGAGAGAAACTATTACTAATAATACATACATGATTCTGCAGTTAAATGTGATCTAAATATTGCAACGATCGTATCCAGAGAACCATGACGAGTTTTCTTCAAGCTTTGATAACGCACCATCTTCACCATTGTAGAAGGGTTTAAATACTTGCCGCCATTGCTGATCAGAATCAGCATCATGGAACTCACCCGCATCATGCTTGGTAAGGTCAACATTATCAAAAGCATGTTGTGTTCCTTCTTTACGTAGACGTGATTCTGTAAGTAGCTCATTAAGAGAGCTGATCTCATGTTCGTGTTTTCGCTTTAATTTTTCAATCTGTCTGTGAGCCTTTTCAGTTTCTTGTTCTGATTCCATTGCCCGCTTCTGCAATTATTTTATAACAGAAGGATATGAGAACAATGCTAAAATTTTCAACAAGTCTGAAGCTCATGAAACCAAGGGAACAATTTAATCAAAATCCCAAATGAAGTAATATGTTCATCCAACAGCCTTACAATTTGAAGCAAACAATATCAAGCACAGATTTTTTTTACTGCAAAAAGACAGCAGAACTACGTTCTAGACTTTTGGCCATCTAAAGTCTTAAATCCCAGCCCTTCAGCAAAAAGAAAGAAATAGAATTTTATGACTCAGGAAGAGACATGTTCTAAACTTGAGGTAAAAAGATCTGATTCAATAGTTGTAGCAAGAAGTTAACTGAAATCACATTAATTTGGTGGGGGAGGGGGGGTATAGTGTCCATCCACTCATCTTGTAACTTTTGTGATATCAATAATTGACTGAATGTTTCCTACTTAGGTACCAGACTGGACAGACACTTTAACTATCAGCTTTCATTTAGAGATGAAAACTTAATGTGTAACAACAATCTTAATATCAAATTTGATAAATGCTGTGCTCATGAAGTATGTCTTTGTTTATGCCTATAGATCTGCCTGTTGTTTAGAAGAAACTTGAAACAAGTGTTCGAGAAAAAACAATTGCTTAATTACAGTGTATCAAGCAGAAAAGTTAAGAAGTGCATGAAAACAAATAATAACTTCACTTACTTGGGCAGCAGCTACAGCTTCTTCTGCTTCTTTAAGTCGTACAAGCAATTCACCTGCAGCCTGAACTGCTTCAGCAGTATCCCTTAATTGAGCCTGGAGTCCTCTATTCTCATCACTAAGGTATCGCCTCTCCTTTTCCCTTTCCACTTTCAATGCAGAAATTTCAGCAGCAAGGGCATTTATGAACTTGGATTCAGCACCCTTGACCCCTGCCCTAGCAGCTGCCTTTTTAACATCATCTATTCCCTCTTGAATATTCCTATGCCTTGCAAGCAATTGCATGTGTTTTTCCTCAAGATCAGCATACTGTTCAAGCATTCTTGCATGTCCCGCCATAGCCATCTGCATTGCTTCCTTCAATTCTTCTGCACATTTCTTCTCCATATCTAGTTCCAGCTTCCTTTTGTCTGCCAGCAACTTACTAGCATCAAGTTCAGTCCTTAATTCCTCCGCAAGAGAAATCCATTTGCCTTCGGCCTCAGTCCACCGGATTCTCTCTTGTTCAAATTTCTCTTCAGCACTCTCCTCATTTGTCTCTGGTATTGCTCTAAGAGGTAGAGGGACATTGGGCTCACATGAATATGTTAACTTCAGTAAAGAATTTCTTCTTCGAGCTGATGTAGAAGAAGGGTCGATATAATACTGTAACTGATTTCTTAAATCCTGAATTTCTTCTAACAACACTTCCCTCTCACCCAAATCATGAAAATTTCGAAAACGCTCCAGCTCATCCTGAGCTCTTTTCAGCTCAATCTTTGTTCTTAAAACCTCAGGATGATTCTCATATTTCTCCTTCAGAAGCTGTAGGCAATAGGTAAGAAATGGATATACATAAAAATGTTCAACTGAAAAAGAAAAATAAAAGAACAAAAATACACCTTGTGCTCATGGGTGAGGGAAACAAGCTCTTCTTCCATGAATTCCTCAGTAGGTAAAACACCATCCATAAGGCTCTCAAGGCGAAGAATTTTATCCTCCCTTGTCTGCCCTATAATAGCATTGCACTCTCGTTCATGTTTGTACTGTTGCACCTGTAAATAGTAGCCCATAATAAATTTAACATCAACAATTCACAACAATGATGATGGCTGCTGGTAAAATTACCAAGAAACCTACCAAACGGTTTAATTGCATTATTTCAGAAGCTTGCTTGGCACAGAACTCTTCAAGAGCCATTTCTCTCCTGATAGATCCAGCCAAAACCTTCTCCACTGCCTGTGCAATACAAAGGTAAAATAATGTCAGTGATGCAGAAGATATAAATCTCAAAAGCTAGGACTTGAGACTTCTTGCCTTCGGGACTTGCTTTTTGGTTTTTTCACCAGAATCGGACTCATCAACAGGAACTAATTGCAGGTTAGAGTTTTCAGTGTCCTCTTTGCCATCTAGGTTTGTTCTCTGTGTACAATTGCTACATAGAAATACTACTGGGTCTTCTTCTTGTGGAAAAGTTTGAACTCCAACATCAACTTTTCTAGCTGCAAGGATTGGCTTAGAATCAGCAGGTTTTAATGAAAAACGAAATGATGACCTCCTCAATGCCAAACTCTGTCGGTGACTATCAATAATCTCAAGACCACGGTGGAGGCTAGCTGCTAAATGTTCGGTTGGTGTGACCCGCATAGTCTCTGGTTTATCATCCCTAAGATCTTTCTGTGAAGCAGAGTACATTGATGATGTCCTCAGACTCTTCCTACTCTGATTCACTCTAGGTGAGACACTTGGTGTTGGAGACTTAAGAATTGCAAGAGAATCCCCATCGGTTGTTTCAACAGTTAGCTGGCATGGATCCTGTTTGACACTTTCATGAGCACTAAAAATGTTTGGCATGTTTGTAGCAGTTTCAACACACTCAACAATCATAATTTCAGAGGTTTTAGGCTCTTCAGAGATTTCTTCCTCCATGTTCACATCAGTATCCTCAGCATCTTGCACTTTAAAAGTTTCAGATGAGTTAGGCACTAGATTACCAGCGCATCCATTTTCAGAGGTGGTATTTCCCGAAATTGATTCAATTATCTCTTGTTTGGTTAATTCATTTGAATGGAGATATAAATCTGCTGGTTGCAGACCTATTTGGGCACATAAATCCTCAACAGCTTCCTCATCAATTTCCATCTCCTCATCACCATCTTCATCAACATGAGGTAATGTCCTTGGATGATGGAGGCTAAATTTTAACAAATTCAAGCTCCTACGGGCATTCCATCCAGTTGAGTAACTCCCATTTGGATCAGTTTGGTTGTTTCCATCAGATTTCATACGATGGAGTTCATCCTGCATGATTCCCTCCACATTTTATATATTTTCATATTTGATCACGTAACTGATAAGGGAAAAAGATTGATTATGAGAACATACTTTCAATTGTCGAATCACTTCTCGCAGAAAATTTACATCGTCCTGCATTACTTCATTAACAACTGCCTTGTTCTTGATTGCCTTTGCACGCTGAGCAAATCGTAGTGTGCTGAATGTTTCACTCTTACAGCTGCATTATGACTCATGTAAACTTCCCTTGCAGAAGAGGGGGGGGGGGGAGTCTTAAATAAAATAAGAGCAGCTATCACATTACCTCTGTGCTGGAGAAATTGCACAGACCATGGCTAATTTTGCATTGCCACCAAGAGATTCCTGCAATAAAAATGTCAACTTGGAGTCTCTGTAGGGGATATGCCTTTGCTTTCCAGTTTGGGAAACTTCAGCGAGGATGTTTATCAAGTTCCTGAACTCCAAAATTAAATAAAATTATCAAAAATCTAGGAGTCTGGGCCTCTTGATCCATGAAAACATGCTTATGCAACAAAGAAGCAAGAAAACATGGCATAATTAGATCTGAATTGCGCAATTGTCCCCATACATTATATCACATAGACCTTTTATATATCAAAAACTGTAATCCACAAACTCAATTTTTTTCTACAGACTATCCTTTCAGTCAAATATATGCTAAAAATAGTTTTCTTTAAAATTTTGGACATACATTTTCTTACTATAACTTATTTTTATTCCATTTTTACATTTTGTGTAACAATGCTCTGTACTTTATTTGGCAACTATTTGAAATTAAAAGATTCAGAAAATGCCGATGCCTACTATTACACTGTAGTCAAAAGTTGAAAGATCCACCTTTTTGAACAATAAGGTAAGAGCTAGAAGTTGAATCTAGAGTTTCAATAAAAGATGATCTGAAAGAAGACATGCACATGAAAGAAATGATAGAAAAAGCATACCCAAGCTGTGAGAGGGAACGGTTAATATTTCCTGCCTCCTTTAAGCGTTCCCCTGCAGCACCAGTTAGTTTTTGTCTCTCTGAGCCTGCTAGATCAACAAGATTTATTCGGCTTGTTTTAAAGCTGCTTACACCATCGGCCACACTCTGCAAGACAAGAGAGTTCTTCAGAATCCTCAAGTATAATTGAGAGAGAAAACCCCGTGAAAAATAGGAGAGATTCTCCAATTGCTCTGCAGATGATTAGATCCTTGTAATTTTATTATTTACAAAATTAACAAATGCACAAATTAGAGATTGATGCCATGATTTGGTTCGACAAACTTGTAATCTAACAAGTATATTTGCTCAAACATAACAATAAAAAAAAATCGAAAAATCATGTGAAATTCAACGCATTATTACCTTACATCGAGACTCAACAACACAAGTAAAGACACTATGTGAACGGGAACTTTCAGCATTGATACTAGTCGCACCTGTCCTTCTATTTGATAATCCCTGCATTGTTTTTGTAGTGAAGCTTGTGAATATAATTATTTGATTGAAATTTAACAGTCAAGTTTCAATTTGCTTTTACCAAATTGGAATAAACTGATCAAGATAATAAGTACATACAAGTGTTCCTTTCTATAAGAAAAAGTTTAATGCTATTATTCTAAACATAAAGAGAAGTTCTACAAAGCAAAAAACCAAATAGCAGCCAAAGCATTGGAAAGTATAAAAAACACACACAAAAAACAACCTTTATCAACAGCTGGGTCACGTCCTTCATCGAACTTACATACTCCTCTGTCAAATTCTCAACATAAACACCAGATTTTACATCTTCCCTTATCTGGATGAAAATCATAAACAGACTAAGAAAACAAAAAAAAAATCATCCTAGGAAAGAGTATTTGAAAAGTTATTTATGATGATCCATCCTACCTGCAAGTTTCTTTGATTTGGATCCAATAAATCCGTGATTTGCTCATTATAGATCTGCAAAAGAAAAGTGAAAAAATAAGTGGTAAGAACTAAGAACAATGAAAAGCTAAACAGTTCGATTATTATCAAAATTCAGTATCACAAGTAAATTAACTCTACCTCAAGGAAAGAACAGCGACATTGGTACTTGAGTTGTTTATCAGCATGCTTAATTTGCTCCTATAACATAGAAGGTCAAAAAACAAACTATTGAAAATAGTCCATTCAAAACATAAATATTGATGAAAATAGTAGAAACTTTTATGGTTTTACCTCATTTATACGAGCAAAAAGCCGCTCAAACACACGGGGAGTTAAGCCTTGTTGATCACTTGATAAATTTTCTTCCAACAAGGCGTTGGCTGGACCCCAAATGGTATAAGTCTTTCCACTTCCAGTCTAGTGACAATCAATTAATTCACACACACAAATCAAAAAAGTTATAAATCCATTCAAGAGTAATTCGAAGATTATAAATGAAAGAAAATGAAGAAGCAAGTACCTGGCCGTAAGCAAACACCGAACTGTTAAACCCGGCAAGACAATTTTCGACCAGAGGTGCTCCTACAAGCTGGAAAATATCTAGCTGCATTTTTAAGAGGAAACAAAATTTAGGGTATTTCACAAATAATCAAACAAAGGGAAACTAAAGAAACAAAAGATGAGGGCGTCAGTACCTGAGTTGCATCCGAGCTGGCAACTGAGTCAAATGTGAAGGTTTGCCCATTGATACTCAAAGAATCACTAGTAACTTTCTGAACAATCGTGTCCCCTTCTTCCTCTTCTTTAATTGGTGGCCGCATCCGTACAACCACCTAAAACAAACAATAATAAAGAAAAAGGAAGTTAAAAAATTGAAATCTAAGAAATTAAATTAAATTGATTCAGAAGAGAAAAACCTTGACACCGGAATCGGAAATTCCAGAGAGGGAGGCATTGTCGGGGAGGGTTTCGGTATAAAGTTTGCGCTTGAGAGGGTTGGAGGAGGGCGGGCGAGGAGGCAACTGAGACTTGAACTTGGCGGTTGAGGCGGGGGAAGGTTGGGAGTTGGGATCGGGCGGCGGAGCGTTTTCTTTGGAGGGTTTAGGGTGTTTACGTTTGGATTTAGAAGGGGTAGGGTTTGGGGAAGAAGGGGTGTTCTCCATCGGCTCTCTCAAGATCGTGTTTCTTGGTAACATAAAATGCTTCATATTTCTTTCCTTTGGACAGAAAGGAAAAAGGGAGAGAAAGGGGGGGAAGATTTAGGGCAAGGAAGCGAGAGAGATGGAGAGAGCAAAAAACAATAACAAGTCACAGAATGTAGCCGTTAGAGAGGAAACAAAACACAGTTTGAATTTTTTTTTATCTATTTGTTTTTTTAAATGAAAACTGTGGATTTGAATTTGTGATGTTGGATCTGGAGCGTTTTTTTAATGGAATAAACCCAACGTGTCATGGGCCCACTTTCCAATACGACATCGTTCTTTCTTGGACGGCCCAGATTTCGTTTTTCAGTCAATTAGCCAATTTACAAGTTTTTTTAGCAGCTAATTTAACATAATCATTAGAGTTGAGCTCATAATTATTCGATTTTGTAATTGTTTAGTTTTAAAAAATTTTGAGTTTTCTCTTTTTTAATTATTTAGTCTAAAAAATTTTGAGACTCAGAAAACCTGTTATATGATCCATGCTCGAACTAAATTTAATTTAAACCTCAAAAAAATCTAAATTTAGGTAAAAGTTGCATGAAAGCTCTTCTATTAAGAGTCAAATTGCATTTTACTCCCTCTATTTGAAAATTGGATAATTTAGTCTTACACATTGGATCCAAGAGCAAACTGTTAAAAATTTCATCCATTTTTGTTGTTAAGAATTGATTCATGTATGTCAAAATGAGGTACATGTGGCACATCACATGATGTCAATTTTTAACAGTATAAATAAATAGAATTTTTAAAAGAAATTATCAATTTGCTATTTAATTTAATGTAAAAAGATTAGTTTATCTATTTTTTGAGTGAAAAAAACAAAATATAATCTTTTTTGAGTACAAAAATCTCTAAATTTATAATTTAAGGAAGGTTAATGTAGCATATAGTTAAAATATATATTAATGCAAGTAAAAAAGGAAATTTTAAATTCTAATATAGTTAGTAATTCAATTAAACTTAAAAATAATATATTTTAATTATCAGATATATTTCAATTAAACGTATAAATAGTATTTGTTTGACAAGCAATCTGCAGATTCAAGTTAATTGGTACAACTGAATCAAAGTTACATCGTTGTTTTCAGTCTTGGAATATTTCTTACCTTACCCTCTCAAAGAACAACATATAAAAATTGGTAAATATTCAACTCATACAAACCAAAAATCATAACAAAAACCCCTCCTGCTCCCAAAACACACACTTGTGCTGCTTCCCTTCAACCTCGCCCTTCTCATCTCCACTTGTCGCTGCCAGCGTCAAGTTCAACCTAAAAAGATGGAATTTTAATTTTCTCTTTCATTTTGTTATCTCAATGCGAGAGGAATTAATGCCTTTTTTATGGTTTAATTAGACAAATATATCGATTTTAAAACGAAATTTATAGAAATAAATTATTTTTGGACAAAAACTCATCCTGAAAAAAGTGTTTTTTTTTTATTATTAAGTCTCAAGTTTGATTTATCTTCTAACCACATTTGTATTTTTTATTTCATATCGATTTAAGTTTTTTTTTAATTCATCTTTTTAATTAATAACTCTTTTATTTATAAAAATAAAATAATAAATATGTAATTATATAATTAAAATATATATTTTATATATATCATTATGTTAAATATATTTTTAATTAAATATTTGTATAATAAAAATATATTTTAGATTGAAAAATAAATATTTCACATATAAAATTTATCTATAAAGAAAAATATATCAAAAAATTAGTTAATGATTTTAAAAAATAAAATGTATTTAAAATAATGATGAATATAAAAAATATATTTTTTTATTATATATTTACATATTTATTATTTTATTTATATAAATAAAAGAGTTATTAATTAAAAATATGAATTAAAAATAAAAATAATAATAATAATAATAATAATAAGCTTGAAACAACATGAAATAAAAAAATATAAATGTGATTAGAAGATAAATCAAACATGGAAATAAAAAATAAAATCACTATTATTTAACTATCTAACCAGAAAAATTAATGTGTGAAAAGAAAATGTATTTTTTAAAAACGTTAAAGTGTTTTTTCGATTTCTCTCTTCAAAATTATATATTTCTCTAAATTTTAAGAAAAACGATTTAAAACCTTTATTTCATTTTAAAATCAACATTTTTACCTAATTAAATCATCTTTTTAGTAATTTGTTTCCTTTTTTACCAAATGAGTTGTATTGCCTTTTACTATTCTATTTCTATTTTTTTTAATTAATTTATACTTGTGTTTTATTCCAAAGAAACTTTTCACATATTTATATTGATTTATTAAAATTTTACTTATTTTAATATTTAAATCATTTGAATTTATGATTAAACTTAACAGATTAATTAAATCAAGAATAAATGATTTAATCGGTTTAATAATATTAAATAAAATTTTCCACTTGTCATCACATCAACCAACCAAACAAGTTGTTATTATTATTAAATTGAGATTCAAAAGGATGATTTTTAAATGTTTATCTAGATTATATTAAATTGATATTGAATCAACTTAAATTATCGAGCTCGATGTATTTTTTTATTTTATTTTTTTTTCTCAATTAAAAATTCTAAAAAGCTATAAAAACTATTTCCATCTCTAATTTAATTTTAAATGGTTTTAAAGGGTTGAATCAAAATGAAAAGTAAAAATTAGGAGTAAATTTAATTTTATTAAGTTCGAAACGTACTAAAATGTATTTATCATTTTATTTAAAAATTGAGGAAAAGTTATGAATAGTTTTAATTTATTTATAAAAATAACTAACTACATAAATTAAATATCTGATTATATGCTATTTTTGCTTACATCCTCCCTCCCAATGCTGCCTGCTGTCTAGTCTTCTTCGCTCGACAGCCATCTTAGTTCTATATTCTCACTATGAAATGTATCTTAGTTCTATCTCTATATAAATAAAGCGTTCAATGAAGTTTGATTTTCATGTATTTATCTTAATTTTTTAAGATAAATAAATAATTTTGAACATGATCTTGAAGCTAATTTATTAAACTAATCAAATATAAAAAAAAGTTTGTTCAAATCATTTATGTTCATGAATAAATTCATTCATGTTATTTAAAGCCATTTAATAAATACAATTGATTTTTTTATATCTAAAAAATAAGATATATTTTTATTTATTGTTTGTTTGTTTATTTATTATTTATGAATATTGTTGTGAACATGTTCAATCATGTTCGCAAACAAGTATGCTTAATGTTTGCAAACAAGTTCACTTACTGTTTGAATATAGCTTCTGGCTTGAGTTTTTTGACGAGTAATATTGAAAAAGTGCTACAAGAATATGGTATTATAGTACTGATCAGAACATAATTGTTGATATGGAGAAATAAAGTACGTGTGCTTATAGTTATAAAATTTATTCATTAGCCTAACTTTGATTTTTATGAAGAAGATATGCCTCACCTTCACCGAGAGCACAAAAAATTCACGGAGGAACCCGAATGTAGAAGATATGTCTTAATTTCGTTGAAAGCTCAAAGGGTTCATGGAGGGGCCCAAATGTCTTACTCCCACACGCATGGGAAAAGGTTTACGGAAGGTGGTAAAGTGGCATTGCTCTCAGACACCTGAGGAGAGGCTTACGGAAGGTGATAAAGTGGCCCTGTTCCTAGACACAAAGGAGAGGCTTAAAGAAGGTAGTAGAGTGACCTACTCCCACACGCATGGGAAAAGGTTTACAGAATGTGGTAAAGTGGTCTTGTTCCAAGACGCATAGGAGAGGCTTATAGAAGGTGGTAGAGTGACCTACTCCCACACGCATGGGGAAAGGCTTACGGAAGGTGGTAAAGTGACCCTGCTCCTAGATGCATGGGGGAGGTTTACAGAAAAAATTATTGGTCGATCGCACTACCATCGGCTCTTGCTACCTGAAATTATGTGGAGAGTGAATCATTGGTATAACATGTAAAATTATAAATATGACATAAGTGTATATGATGGACTTAATTATTCATGGAAGTCCTTCGCAGATTCCCTTTTCCTAATAATATACACTGTATAAATATACATATATACAAGGGTATAGCCTCTCTTGAATATCCCTTTCGGGTTCCCTGTATCGAATATTGCAATTTAAAAAGTGGCATCAGGTGGTAATCGTCCGTGGGGTGTATTATTGCAATTTGAACTGTATGAAACACAAAGCTACAACAATAATTTTGGATGATTACAACAAAGGTTAGTCGACTAGGTGGAGCTGCAGAACACGGCTCATTATTCTTTGGGTTAAATGTGCAAATACTCCCCCCCCCATATGGCTGAGATCAGTACGTGAGGATCCACATCAAAGATATCAGCAACCATTAGTACCAAATGATCCGATAACATTATGCTAAACCTCTCAATTTATAACACCTCTAGCCAAATTCATATCAATGTAACAAGAACATGCAGATACTTTCGACCTTGTAATATGCACCAAAACCTAACTTATAACCCCGTAGAAGAGAATCGAGTTGAGTTTAAAATAATAATAATTAAATAAGCTTACAAGTAAGATAAAGATCAAATGAAAAATCAAGAATAATAGTTCATCAGCTTCTAATATGATGCATCACAAAACACAAATGTACAGAGAAGTTAATGCAATATAAGCCTCTCTATAAAAAGTGATATGACAGTGATAACTTTAGCATGATAAGGTAACCATTTTGAGGTTTGCAAGCAAAATCTAATTTATACTCCTAAGTAGAGACCAAAATTATTGTAAAAAATAATATCAAGCCTATAAGGGAAACAATGATCAAATGAAGAATTAACCATGGGAACATCCTATAGCTAAAAAAAATTTCACATTATCATCTCCATTTCAAAAATAAGAAGACAAGGCAACATAAATTATGCTACTTATCGGGATACAATTAAGTCTAAATTGAGGACAAAAATAGAGGTATTCACAAATCAAATTAGTGTTATAAGAATAAATTTTTGAAATTCTACACCAATTAAATTTTATATGGAATGAGATAAAAGTAGAGATATTTTTCAATTAAACTTCTCGATCGTATTCCTCAAATAAGAAAAAGTAATCATACTAAATCATTTCGAGTTTCCTTAATGAAACATCTTATTAAATTATACCTTAATATTTGCTGCACAAAATGCTTTCAATAATGGCACAAAAATAAACATTTGAAACCAGTCAAAAGATACTAACAACGTAAATAAGTCTAAGCATGGTAGTTGCTAAAGTCAATTGCATTAGACTATTACAACTCATTTACCAACACATTATAATGCTTAAATACGATTTATGTTTTATATTTTATAAAGAATCAAATACTAATTCATATATTTTAAAATTGTCAAGAGATTTAACTCTTAATCTGTCCCTTAAAATTGATTCTCCACAATCATCACCTCAAAAGATATTCAAAAGATATACAGAACTGGAAGTATATCAATTATAAGAAAATTAAATATTCTAATATTTTAAAAATATAATTTATATAAATAAAATTATTTAGTTAATGAAATTAGATGTTGTATTACATGCCAGTAAACCCCTTTCATTGTAAAATCTTTTTCTTAAAAAACCCGTCACCAATCTGGGATTGTAAAATATTTGTTTTGAGATTTGTATACCAAACTTGTCCATACGAGGAGACCTATAAATCTTTACCTGCACCACACCACTAAAGCAAGTAGTAGGAAGATCAGAAGAAAATCATGAACAAGTCAATTACTATCCCCATGCTTTGTGTTGCATTTTGGCTAGCTCTGGTCTCACCTTCACATTCTCAAGGTACTTTCTTCCAATCTCAATAAATACTTCCCTTATTCTTTTTTGGTTTTAACATATTGTTAATGTTTGTAGGGGAGATTAAATTTTGCCCGACTGAACTAAAGATAGCAGGGCAATGCGGCATCAAAGGAGGTTGGGATTGTTTCTTAGCCATAAATGCCAAGGTTGGAGCTTCAGGAATGGCAATGAATTGTAGTTGTCAACCTTTGCCAAATAATGGGCGCAACTGTAAATGTATGGTTGTTTGTCGAGATTAGATTTACAATACTCTCACCTTTGTTTCTTTGGTTAGGAATAATAATAATGATTGATTATGCCTCTTTATTATTTTTCATAATTAAAGAATACTATAGAACAAAACTCAAAGGAAGATCGATGCTGTATGCATGGAAGTGTTATTGTGAGAATTGTAGAACAAGTTCCAACTCCTGCATTCACTCTCATCCTTTATGTACATCATACATTTCTTATGCAAATCCTACTTCTAGGCCAGCTAAGCTTCCATCTTCCTTCTTTCTTTTTAACCTTTATAAATTAAACCATGTACGTATATATGAACGTAGAATTCTAAAATAGAACTAACGGGATAATAAAATAGGGTCATATTATCTGTTGACACCATTTTTCGGATAAAAACGGGGTCGACTTGGATTTTGAAAAAGGAAACGAAAATGGGAGTCGCCACCAATCTTTTTTGATGAGGTGTGATCGGGTCACCTCGAAAAGTGGTTGTTTTTAATAAACAATTTAATTTTTATTAAAACAACGCTTTTGGTCTACGAAATTCAGAAAAACGGGTTCGGGAGTCGGTTACGCTCGAGGAAGGATTAGCACCCTCGATACGCCCAAAATTGGTACCTAATTAATTACTTAATGTCTTGGTGTCGGAAATTGAGAACTTTAAAGAATTTAAAATACGATCCTTCTTATTAATGTTATTTTAAAATTACTCGAATAAATCAAAATGGAAAAATGCCTTCTTATCTCGAAGTAACAAAATGTCGCATCCAGTAAGTTAGGACACAACACATCGTATTTTTGAGAGTAAGCTTGCTTTTCATTTTTATTTAAACCTCATTTATTTTAATTTTAAAAGGATATTCGATTATTTAAGATCAACGCGAGAAAAATCGAAGCTCAGAAAGTTAGGGCACGATTTCTCGAATCTTCTAAATACGGAATATTGCCTTTATCTTTGAAATTTTACCCTTTTGAATTTTGAGTATGATTTAGTGGAAATTTTTTTAAAAAACAAATGCGTGCGATTTTGATTATATTTAAAAAAAAAGAAAAAAAAAATTGTTCAGAAGGAAAAGAATACCGTACACGACCTATAATGAATATGCAACATAGACTTAAAATCCATAACATAATATGCGTCATAAAGTATACACATAACATAGATACAAATAAATCGAAATGCATGAATAATAATGTAAGAAACAATATAACAATAATATTAATATAATAACAAAACAAATACAATTCTAATAGATTTAGATTTTAAAACATTTGAAGATGACAAATAAATAATTAATAGAATGAAATTGCAATAATAATGGCAAGGATTAAAATAAACAAAATTAATATTTAAAATAGTGAATGAATAAATAAAATAAAACCTAAAGATAGGCATATATATATATATATGTTTATTTTTAAAAAAAATAAAACGTATATTTATATATATATATATTAAAATGTATGCTTATGAATTATAAAAAATAGAAAATACATAAAAAGAAATAAATTTTAAAATATAAAGAATATGTATAAATATGCGTGTATATATATTTATGAAAATAAAAGAGGATATATAAGTATGTACATATATAAAATTTTAAAGTATGCAGGCAAATACATATATGTATGTAAGTTATAATATATAAATGTAAGCGTATGTGTATATAAATATTAAATATGTATATATATAGTAAAATTTGAAGTAAAATAAAAATAAAAATAAGGATAATAACAGTATGTAAATAAAAAAATAATATCACATTTATCAATTTAATTAATAAGATAACCAAAAAATAAAGGAAAAATGGGTTAAATTTAAAAGAAACAAAGGAAAGAGGGACCAACTCGCCATACGCTGAAAGTATGAGGGAGCGAAGGAGAAAATATCCCAAGCCCCCTTGTGCGCGGCGTTTCAGTGCAAAGGGCACACATGGTCAGAGGACCCAATTGAAACAGGCACAGAACTCGCATCCCAAATTTAAATAAATAAAAAGGTCAGATTGCATTTCAACGCGAAATGGAGGGACCGAAGGCGCAAATTACCCATTAGGGCAAAAGTGCGCAGGTTTCCCTTTTAAACGGCGCCGTATGGAATCTTATAAATAAAAATAAATAAATAAATAAAACCCTAAAAAACAAATCAGCCCCCATTTCTTTCTCTTTTCTTTTAGACGAACTGAAGATCCCATACCCCTCAATCCCTTTTCTCGACCGCTCCAAATCACCGCCATGGCCGGTGGCCGGCGTCACGCGACGGAGTTCCCGGTCTGCGCAGTTGAAGCATATTCAGAGGGCCTGAACTTTTGAAAGGGGAGTCGAGGAGAAAACAAGACCTTTGGCCCCTCTCGAGCCGAATCCGACGACGGCAAAGGACCATCGCCGGCCAGTCCAAGGGCCGATTCAGGTATTCTTTTCTTTTCTCTTTTTTGATTTTTAATTACTTTAGAATAGATTTGCAAAGAAAAAAAAACAAAATAAGATCAAACAAATAAGAGAAAACCAAGAAGAATAGCAAGGATTCAACCTTTTAAAATTTCTATTCCCTTTTGATTTCTGATGTGGGTTTTACAAAAAAAAGAAAAAATCCCCCTAAATCCCGTGATGAAGCCCCCCTTTTATCCCCCGAAAATGATACAATAAAATGTTATTTTCTCCCCTTCGTCTCTGCTTTGCGTGTTCTTTCATTTGCAGGGAGTTAGAGGGCAGGTGAGGGAGTTGGTGGTGGCGTGGGACAAGGCGATGGCAGAGGGATGGGCACGGCGCTAGGCTTGGCTAGTGTTTCCGCCCTAGTCTGACTGAGTTTGGGGCCGGTTGGGCTTATTGGGCCGTTTGTCACTTGGGCTTGTAACGGGTAGTGGGCCACCGAGTAAATGGGCCTGCAACAGCTGCCCCTCTTTGCTCGTTGTCGTGTAACGATAACAGAGCAAAGACTAAGAAAGGCCCATTCTGCCCGGTCTCGCCGAGTCTTGACTTGTTCTGGTATTTCAAGTAGTTTCATTCCAGTCCACTAGGTCTTGTTGCTTCGATCCATTCCACTGCATTTTAGAGAGATGCGTCCTGTAGCCTTTATCTTCTTCGTAGCAACTTCAGGGGGACGAGGTTTGTAGTTTTCAATCTATTCCACTGCATCTTCAGGGAAATAAGACTTGATGCGACCTACTCTGCTGTAACCTCAGAGAGATAAGATCCTTTATTTTAACCCACTCCACTGTAACTTCAGGGAGATAGGATAGTGTCTTCGATCTGCTCCGCTGTAATCTCAGGAAGATAAGATCCCTCATTTTAATCCGCTCCACTGTAACTTCAGGGAGATAGGATTTCTGGCTTTAGTTTGCCCCACTGTGACTTCAGGGGGACAAGATTTGTAATTTCCAACCTATTCCACTACAGGTCAGGGATATAGGACTTGTGGTTTGAATCCGTTTCCTTACACCTGAAGATAAGATTTGCTGTCTTTGATCTGCTCCGCTACGGCTTAGGGAGACAAAATCTGTAACCTTTAACCAGCTCCAATGCAACCGATGGAGGCAAGGCTTTGTTTTTGATCTGCTTTGCTGTTAATGCAAGAAGGCAAGATCTGCTTCTTTAACTAGCTCCACTGCAATCGATGGACGCAAGGCTTTGTTTTCAATCTGCTTCGCTGTTAATGTAGGAAGGCAAGATCTTTTGTCTTCAACCAGCTCTATCACAACCGAAAGAGGCAAGGTTTGTGTCTTCGATCTGCTTCGCTGTCAATGTAGGAAGGCAAGATCTTTTGTCTTCAACCAGCTCTATCACAACCGAAAGAGGCAAGGTTTGTGTCTTCGATCTGCTTCGCTGTCAATGCAGGAAGGCAAGATCTGTAACTTCATTGATCTGTCCCTTGGGGAACATGACCTGTATGTTCTATTTTATGAACCTAATTGTGCCTAGTGATTAGGATGACATAATCAGAATGAATCAAATGCTCCTAACTAGATATGTATGAATGACATTTGAATGAATGCAAAATGTCATGAATGCAAAATGTCATGAAGATGATTCCTTAATGCTTAGGTTAACATCACGTAAAAACTTATTAAGGTTTTATCACTGACGTACTACAACGCCTTTTTGCTCGTCGGGTATATCCAAAGAAACACTTAATCTGGTTGCCCCCCACTGTAAACCTTAAAGTTTAATCTATTAGGGCACAAAATTTGTACCATCATTCTCCCTCTACAATCCAAGGGTAGAAAGGTATGACTTTTCTCAATCTTCTCCTATCGCAATTCAATGATATTGAATGTGAAACTCTTTGGTCATTTACCTCATTCCCAAGGAGTCATACCAAATGCTCATGCACAATTGCAAAATTTTCTTCTCCCAGAAGACCTTCTCCTTTTGCCTGGTAAACATCGCTTGTTGGCTCATTGAAGCTTTGCCACCAACACGACATCTTGTCATTTTGCTCAATCAATATTTGGACAACAAAATCTGAAGAGAAAGTCCAAACTTAGACTCTTCCTTCTCAAATTTCCAACCTTCGAATTTGGCATGTTCTAAACAATAGTCCTGTTTCAGGTTCCTGTATTATTTAGAAACTTTTCAGAGTAATATGCAAAACTTCCTTTGTGAAAGTTTTATTAGTCCATTAATCATTATTCCAATGCTTGCAAAAAGGTCATAACAATGGATAAGAATAAAGTTGGTTCTGAGCATAGCTCGAAAGAACAAATTATCGAAAATAGTGAAGAAGGACAACAAAAGAATTAATTGGGAATGTATATCTTGGAAAGAAAGAAAAAGTATTCCAAGAACAACAAATAACATGAGAATTGGGTGCCCCAGATATCACAGCTTGGATTTCTCTACACAAACTTTCTGAAGACCCTTTTGAGTTGGACATGTGTTTAGGAGATCTACAATGCTCTGTCGATGCCCCCAAGATGTCGCCTATCCTTTCCTGTTGATTCAGGTATGGCAAGATCAACACATGCCTCAATATGAACAAAACTTGAGCAGCTTATATCACCTCATGCCCCATTCTGATCAATATTTGAGCCGCCCTTTTCGGTTTTCAACTCAAATCCCCTTTGGCCTAAGGTGCCCTTTGCGGGTTTTCCCCTTAGCCTCTCCATTTTTACTGTTTCATTTTTTTATTTTTTTCATCTTCTTCTTCTTCTCTTTTTTTTTTCTTTTTTTTTTGAATCAAAGTGCCCTTTTGCAGGTTTTCACCTTGGTCCTTCCTTCTTCTTTAAACGAAGTGTTTCTAGACTGGATCCAAGTTTATAGGATTAGCAATCTCACTCAGGATCAGTGCTCTTCTAAAAATGGTCTTCTTTACAACATAGGGACTTTCCTAGTTTGGCATTCATTTCCCTTTAGAATCCTTTCGTTTAAGGAAGAGTCTTTTTCAACCTCCAGCCCTCTTGTGGAATTCTCTGAGACGAGCACGTTTATTATGGGCTCATATTATTTATTTATGGTACATCTGACCCTGATGAATAGCTTTTAACCCTTTTCCTAGGGCCAACTAATCACATTGCGATTGGATCCCTTCATCAAGCAACGAGGGGATTTTAATAGGTAGAACTACCTCAATCCTGTAAACCAAAAAGAGAAATGTTGCCCCAATACCGATGTTCGACAAACAATTAGGGTAAATGGTAATTTCTCACCTCAATCCTCGTAAGTCTCAGTCATTTTCCTTCAATTTTTGATGTTCAACTCTAGGAACTTCAGTGACGAATCGTGGTGTCCACTTCTGAGCTAATTTGAGACTTCAGCTATCGTGCTATTGTTTAACCTCAATGCATTCTCCAATACTCTCTTCTCTAAAATTCTGTATCGGTATACGATGACTTTAGCTCATGAAGTAGCCTCTCAAAATGAAACAATGCCCATTAGAAGTCTTCGATAATGGTGATGTCCATGCCCCATTGTGCTCAAAATTTGAGTCACCTTTTTCGGGATTTCATCTCAAAACCTTATTTGGTCATAAAATGCCCTTTGCGGGCTTTCGCTTTGGCCTCTCCCTTTTTTTCTTTTCTTTTTCATTCTGATTTTTCATCTAGATTTCTCTTTTTCATTCTTCTTTCTTTTTCTCATTTTCATTTTGATCTTGATTTTGATTTTTTCTTCTTTTTGTTTTTTATTCTTAAGCCTTTTGGGGCGCAACTGCGACAAAAACTTTGGATCTTCCTCTTTGATCAGGATGGACCCAACAACAACCTGAAGAGATGGAAATTCGACTTCAAATGGGCAAAGCTATGCTGAATTGACGAGAACGGTATTGCCCCGGTAAAGAATTGCATCGTTCGCACTGTAAATTTCTGACATCGTACTGTTGTGCAGGTTTTATTATAAGAATCGAGGCATACCCTGGTATGATCATACAAAGACATCTTTGAATTTTTCGTCTCTGTAGGCAGGTCAATTCTAGTCTTCATCAAGCTCACAATTTCTAATGATTCACTGAGAGGTAGGATCTGCTTATCCTTTTGTTCTACCATCCTCAACAAGTTTGGAGATAAGCTACGATCTGTGTCATCTTCAAAGTCGTGAGATCCTCAAAACACATATCTCGCTCAAAAGGAGGTTCTAAGTCTGTAGCAGTGTCATTCATGTCGTTGATATCCAGGGACCTATTGTAGGTACAAAATAATATATATAAGAATGTATGAATTTAAGAATAATTATCTGCATAGTATGATTATGAATGAATGAAAGAATGATTTGGATGGAAGAATAGAAGTATAATCAATGAAAAAAATATTAGTTCAAAAGATCGCAAAGATGCATTCCATAATGACGTTCAGACATAAGCCTTTTCACAAAAGACTTCTTGTTGCTCTAGGCTGAAAGCAACAAGTGTGTTTTGAATATTACTCTGAGTAAGCTCTAAATACTACAAAGGTTTCTTTAGAAAACTCCCAGGTTTTATAAGAGCGAACATCTAATAAGATCCTTTTTCAATTATGCCTTCATATATGTATTGATGTGATAACTTCCCAACACTTTCTCATATATTGCGTTCACCCATTGTTAATCATGATTGGGTGGCGAATTTTCTGCATTAGATGAGTCACCAAACTTGACGACACCATGTTGATGAGCTTTTCAACCAGTTTCTTGAAGGCTATGCAGTTCTCTATGGAATGCCCCGTATTTCCCGCATGATATTCGCAATGTGCATTCGCATCGTGCCATTTGGGGTACGGTGGCTGTGGAGGTTTCGTGTAGAGAGGGGCAACAACACGTGCGTTGAATAAGCTTTGATACAACTCCTTATATGCCATCGGAATTGGCGTGAATTGAAGGTTCTCAGTGCCTTGCTTCACATACGATTCTTGTCTAGATGAACCTTGCTGACTAGTAATCACCTTTCTTGGCTGTGTAATCGATTTGTTGTAGGTGTTCACATTGCTCACATCATTTTCCTTCCTCTTTAAGTCTGACCTTCTAGTATTCTCCCCAGCATCAATCTTTCCACTTCTCACGGCACTTTCAATCATTTCACCGCTCATGACTATGTCTAAAAAACTCATCGAAGCGTTTCCCACATGTGAGTGATGAACGGGGCCTTCAATGTGTGGATGAAGAGCATCGTCATTTCTTTCTCCAGGAGTGGCGGCTGAACTTGAATAGCGACCTCCCTCCACCTTTGTGCGTATTGCCTAAAACTTTCATTAGGCTTTTTCTCCATATTTTGAAGGGTAATTCTGTCAAGGACCATATCAGCTACATGACTGTATTGTTCATAAAGGCTTGTGCTAAATCCCTCCAAGAACTAATCTGGATACGCGTCAATTGATTGTACCACTTAGACGCTGCCCTGTGAGGCTATCTTGAAAGCAGTGTATGAGCAGTTGGTCGTTGTTGACGTATCCGGCCATACGCCTACAGAACATAGTAATATGAGCTTCTGGGCAGCTGGTCCATTATATTTCTCGAATTCCGGCATCTTAAATTTGTAAGGAAGCACCAAATCCGGAACTAAACTCAGATCTCTCGCATCTATTCCACGATAGCCGTCGATACTTTCTATCGCCCTAAACTTCTCTTCATCATTTCCATTTCTCCTCAACTGCTTGGTAACTCTCCTCATCTTGTCTTTCTCCGCTACTTCATCGAAGTCCGGGACAACCAGATTATCGTCAGGACTAGAACAGATCTGCCCTGAAGGTTCTTCGGTATTGAAGCGTCACCTTGAAAGTGCTGAGGCCTAATCGAACAGAAGATCTTCGTGGATGTGGTTCAATCTGAATTTGCGCTTGCGGAGGCGTGTATCCTGGAGAAAAAGTGGCTCATCATTGTTTCCTTCTTCATCGCAAACCACAGGATTTTTCCCTTTATCCACTCCATTGGTTATTAATTGCGTCAATTTAGTCATTAGTTCATCCTGAGACTCCTTCATCTTTTGTGCCATGTCTTTCTGGATCTTTTCCATATGTTCTTTCATTTGCACCTGTAACTGGTCTTGCATCTCTTTTTGCGTTTGCTCCAGTTTCTCTATCTTTGATCCATTTTTTTGGCTTTGCGACGAGTACCGTAAGGATGTTTGGTTGATTGGTTTTCCAGATTAGCTGAAAT